>NC_089768.1:4892500-4932500 GCF_040412425.1 Macrobrachium rosenbergii | reverse complement strand
AAAAATAGCATACACAAACGCAAAGAAATGAAATCTTTCCTCTCTTAAGCCTTGTCTTATACACCAAGTTTGATTCATTCAGAGGCTTAGAAGGCGAGGAGCAAGAATGGAAACTTTGCCTCATCAATATCAACTCCTCTGGAAACTCTTCCAGTTGCGTTGTTTCCCTCGCCCAAATCTCTAGGGTCAATGACATTTCGCCTCCCTCCCTTCGTGGTTCCTCTTGCATTTAGTTTGGAAGGAGCCACCGAGGGACGAATTATTTTTACCTAGGCTAATTGACATAAATGGCCATAGGTGCACAAGCTTTCGTCTTCATTAAGAGGTATATATACGTCTTGATGAAGTATATGTAATCTTGAAACCTTATGACTAGGATATGAAATTTTAGCTTTATTGTTGGTACATTTTAATTTGGATATTATGGTTTCCGTTTTCTGCCTTCGAATGTATTTCGAATGTGCTTCTTACGGATTACATTTAAGGTTAATTGCTGCCATGTCCCCATATAACCTCTTTAGTCGTGCCCTCATTTAGATCCGATTTTCACTGAAGTAATACAAACAGAATATCTTTTTATTGCTATTGTATTAAGATTATTTATCGTTTGCTGAATAGCTGCAAATCTCATGTATCTTTCACTGGTTTGTTAGTATTTCTCAAGCAACAAAATACAATAGTGGCCATCCATTGCATTTGCTTATACACAATATGCAAATGTGGTTCAATCCTGCTGTTATATTCAACAGCACATGTCTCGCCCCAGTTTTCATGTCCATATACCATGACAAGTTCATATCTGAGACTCTCTCTGTACTCTCATCTTCACCCCATCTCTTGATTTTCCTCATATTTGTATTCCTATGATATTTCTCATTCTGTCCACTTTAAATCGAAGGAAGGTTCCTCTCTCATCTCTCCAAAGGCTCTCTCTCTCTTTCTCTCTCTCTCTCTCTCTCTCTCTCTCTCTCTCTCTCTCTCTCTCTCTCTCTCTCTCTGTCATTTGATGCCTCCCACTTTTAAATGCAATCGCTTGCCCCACCCACATTGGTCATCCCCTCCCCCACCAGACCTCCCCTAACCCTCCTCCATTTCCATTATCCTGCATCTAGGCACCCATCCTCTCTCTCTCTCTCTCTCTCTCTCTCTCTCTCTCTCTCTCTCTCTCTCTCTCTCTCTCGTCCGAACTCCCTTTACCAGACTCCCACTTGTTCTGTTTCTCATGCAGCTGGAACTTGGGACTATTCCCTTTAACATCATGCTTTAGGAACATCTTGGAATCTGAAAATGAGAATCCCTTAACGGGCCTTAAATCTTGATATGGCAATATTTGTCTTACTTTTTTGGAGTTTTCGTTTTCTAGTAGGATTTTATTTTGAGAGCTATTTTTCTGTGAGCTGGTAATGCTGAGATATCGCTGTCTCCTGTATTTTGGGCGTTGGATTTTTATACGGGAAACGGTAGGACGGCTGTGTTAATTAATGCACTTATCTAGTCACGACTCAGTTGAAGGAAAAGAAAGAGTATAAGAATGTCCGCCGAAAAGAATGGGGCCTAACCTTCTCCAACTCGACCATACTATTTGGAAGGTTACGATGATGTGGCTTCCAGAAAGCTCTTTCTTCCTTCACACTTGTGTTAGAATTAGGAGTAGCATTAAATCTCTCTCTCTCTCTCTCTCTCTCTCTCTCTCTCTCTCTCTCTCTCTCTCTCTTTCGCTTTGTATGGAATTTTGGTCGTAGTGGTTGGGGATGCCATGAAAGTTTTAAGAACTGTATAGGCATATGATTACTTTTCCTTCAAATCTCAGTGTGACAAAGTAATACAAATTCTACAAGATGAGCACATAAAAATTTCCGTTGCTTCTGTTCTTTAAGACTTTTGAAGGTTCTTTTTTACCAATGGAATTTAACGAACTATTAGATATTGCATGACCGAACCTTTAGCAAGCAATATGAAGTTGACGTAACTCCCATGATTATGCTTGACATGAATTTATTAAAGGAAAAATGCACGCTTCAGTTAGGATAACCCAGGAAATTGATGAATAAATCGTCCGGTCTAGGATTTAATACGCAGCCTTTAATTGCAGGCTAAAACCTGAAGGTTGCCCGAACGTTCACACACGACGAGGGAAAAAAAGGTGGACTGGAGAAAAAGGTTGTTTAAGGCTTAAGGGCTTACCTTGATAAAAATGTACATGGATACCTGTTACCGCTTCAAGTGCCAATGTGACGAAGTAGTCTACAGTTTAATCGTGACTGAGGCTTTGTTACTTATAAAGGAGTATAAAGCGTCGTTTGGAAATCATGCTGTGAATCGAGTTAGATGGCATTGCCACGAGGCTAATCATGGATGCAAGACTTTTTGGTTAGACATTTTTATCTCACGGAAATTAGACTGACGATGTTCAAGTTCACATTGGCAAGAAGTATGCCTTTTTGTCCTTATCATGTAGGGTATATTATTTTGTAAAGATAATGGTTATTGTTTTAGTACTACTGCTGCTGCCTCTAACGCCATTAATGATGATATTCATTATAATAATTAGTATTATAATGATCAGTAGAAGATGACACGTTCAGAATTCCCTCGCGTCTTTCCTAATACATATCGCTGAATTGCTCCGATTGCAGTGAAATCAGTGGTGTCTGAGATAACCTCTGATGCTGGGTTCGAAATTTGTTTGATCAAGGCCGGGTCAGTCTAGCTCATAATGTGAAACTGTTGCAGTGACCAGTAATTAATCATGTTATTTGCTTTTTTTGGTCAATAAAAGTGATAACACCTGGTACAAAGTGACTGGTCTGTCTCTCTTATTATTGAAAAATATTCATCTGCAATGCTGACGTACAGGGATTTCGTGTCGTCATTAATCAACAAAGAAATTAAATCTTACAGACAAGTAGATGAACAGCCATTGTTATTCAACGCTGAAACAGTTTTACATCTTCCAATAAAACTTCATTGAAAAATATTGTCGTGCACAAAATATCCATTGAAAAATATTGTTGTGGACAGGATATCACCTCAGCAGTGAAAGGCCCTGATTCGATTCCTGGGCGATTCGGAATTCTCTGGATAGCTGCCACTAAGTCCTACTGTAAATCTGTTGACTAAAACAACAAATTATTTCCTTGGTAATTAATCGATTGTGGTAGATCACCACCAGTAAAGAGAAGGGCTTTGGGCTAGCAACCACAATTTGAAAATATTTTTAAAAAACTGGAGCTAAGCCTTTTAAGGGGAAAGGGGAAAGACATATGTTATGTATATTATTTATATATATATATATATATATATATATATATATATATATATATATATATATATATATATATATATATATATATATATATATATATATATATATATATATATAATATATATATATATATATATATATATATATATGTATATATATATATATATATATATATATATATATATATATATATATATATATATATATATATATATATATATATATATATATATATATATATATATATATATATATATATATATATATATATATATATATATATATATATATATATATCAAATACAAGGGAGCCTATAGAAATGCCAAATTGTGGAAAATAAAGGCTATATTTCAGAGACCAAACTGTCTCTCTCCTCAGGCAAATAGTGAATGAGAAAAAGTTACAGAAAAGCGGTAGTTATACCAGAAGATCCACAGGTCAGCCGTTAAGTCATTCCAGTTGACGATTTCTCTTTAATCTTCTTAATCGCTGGTTGGAGGAAGATTTTATCTGTAATATCTGAATCCCAGGCGCCTCTTGAGAGATTCATTGCATTTCTTTGTTTGATCCAGTCTGATTCCACCATCTGGGTTTTGAACCGACAATTGCTGCTATAAATTATACAAGACATATTCCAGTTTATTCTGTGGTTATGGTTATTTATGTGGTTAAAAATAGCTGAGCTCTGTTGTCCGTACCTAACTGAACATTTATGCTGTATTAATCTTTGGGCGATTGATTTGCCTGTGAAGCCGATATAAGATTGTATTGGTCACAGTCGAGGCAAGGGATTTCGTAAACTGTGTCTTTGGGGACTGGTTTTTGTTGGACGTTAATCAAGGATTTGCCGAAGGTATTCGGGTAGGTAAAAGCAAAAGGATTAGAGTTTCCAAGTGTCTGTGTCAACGTCTTAATCCTGTCCAGGTGTGGGATTTTTATTTTATTGTTGGGTGTCTCTCTGGTCTTGTTATAGGGGGGACGGAAGAAAATAGTGTTTGCTATGTGGATCGATTTCTCAATTAAATGGACAGGGTACTTTAAAAATGACAGCTGCTTACAGATTAGTTCAATTTCCTATTCTAGGCAATCTGGGGAGCAAATCACAAAAGATTTATCAATAATACTTACACCAAGGCAAAATTTCCATAATACACCTTATTATACCATGGTAATGGTAAGTAAAATTCACTTTACCTTACACAAGCCTGTGCGAAATCACAGCTGCTCAACATTCACAAAACACACTTTTTTGTATGGCGCCATTACAGATTTCCTAAATTCAGATCTCAAAAGCTAAGATTAATACCAGTGACCACAAATATTTCATGTTAGAATTTCTCCCTTTTGAAGAGAGAGAGAGAAAGAGAGAGAGGCCAACACTAACGGTCTCTGAAATCAGATTGAACAGTCTTTAGGATTCCAGTAGGAAATGAAACAATCAGATGACATCAGAACAGTACATGCTCAGAACAACACAATCCTACAAAACATGATGTATTCAATCGAGATACTTGCCTTTACTCTCAAAAAGGTGTATGTGACTCGAACAAAAAATCATATGGGATGAAGCTCTTAACAAAATCTCAACATGATCAAAACAGACGCAACTGGCCAGCGACAGATGGCACGCTTTCAAAACAAAGACGAAGAACCAAAGTTGGTTTCAGAACAGTACATGAAACATTGCGAAATCATACGTCTTCTTCTCGTTTGGGACAAACCTTTTACAGAAATCCTAACACGACTCGATTGCTATTCCCGACCTGTCAACATGTGAATCAAAACAAAGCGCTCGTTTACTCGTTATTCCTCGCGACAACAACCAAACCAAAATACAGCATATGAAATCACAAGTACAGAACACTTGTTGCTAGGGGCCAAAATGTGTAATCAAATACTATGTTACTATTAAAACATATTACCAATTTTAAATTAGGCTGTTAAGCTACCCAAATCACCAATTCTTTTGAGATCTGACACAACACTACATATGATACTTCAACAATTATCATCATTTCACATAACACATGATAAATAGAAGAGTAAATATATCAAAACTATGGAAAGACATACATATTACAAGGCAACATTATGAATTTATATATATATATATATATATATATATATATATATATATATATATACATGCATATATACACACATACACACATATATATATATATATATATATATATATATATATATATATATATATATATATATATATATATATATATATATATATATATATATATATATATATATATATATATGTAGAAGCTGCTGGTCGTCAAAATTTCTTCATATTTCTTGCACCTGGGTCCAAAAATGCTCGAAGAATTCGAGAAGTTAAGAGGTCATTGTGGCTATTACAATTCCACACACACACACACACACACACACACACACACACACACACACACACATATATATATATATATATATATATATATATATATATATATATATATATATATATATATACACATACACACATATACATATTCCTATTTCCAGATACCGTATACAGTGTTAATATGACTACGATACAAACTTCATATACGAGAAGGCTATAGTTCCAATCCAAGGGTTGTGCAATCTAGGAAAGTTCTGTTCTAACCGATTCGGCCGCTCTTGTATCAGCCGGTGAATAAGGTAGTACATGGTAGTCAGCAAATCAGTTTATCATAGTGAGGATAGAGAAGGACATACGAAAGGCAGCCCATTAGAAATTTGGGGCTACCCGTACTTCTGGGAAAAGGTAGGTGTACATACACACATGCGCACACACACTGTGTGTCTATATATAATTATATATATATAATATACATACACACACTGTGTCTATATATATATATATATATATATATATATATATATATATATATATATATATATATATATATATATATATATATATATATATATATATATATATATATATATATATATATATAGGTGTAACACGAATTTATGCAAATATTTTGGGAAATGAAAGAAAAAGTCATTCTGCACAGAATATTATCTATAAACATATGCATTGTAAGGCTTCGTTTTCGGTGAGGTGGATTTTTAAAATAACTGTTATCATTAAATGGGCAAGTAAGTTGGTGTATGGGATGTTGGAGTGAGTAGTCAGGGATTTGGCGGAGAAGGGGATGGAGCTGATCAGTTTGCTTGTTACTCTGAACAGTCTCGCTTTTCTGCCAAGATAAGTCAGCGTGTCCGGGTTACAGGTTCCAAATTCCAGATTCGCTATGAGAGCAAGAAGCTGGAGACAGTTTCTTACCGCTCCCTTAATGTGGAATATGCAGATAAGATGTTTATTTATGGGTTTTGCAACAGTTCCATTTCTAGATTACACGGTTGTGAACTCCACTGTTATACAAGAAAGGAAATCGGTGATTAGGCCGATGTGAATAAAATACTCCACATCAAATGTATTCTTTACATACTGAACAAAGTGGGAAAAAATGCATGCATCATTGAAACCTTTTCCTTCTCCATCAGTGGTATTCACTGGACTCCGATAAAGGAAAAAAAAGCAAGCGTAATGGAATCTCCCCTCCATCAAAGAAGGCTTATAAGTTTTAAAACGCATTATCAAAAATCTCTCCTTCTCCATCAAAATTATTCATCACACTCCAGTCAAAGGAAAAAAGTTACCAATGAAAATGCTTTCGTCTCTGTCAGATTAAAAAGAATGTGACCATTGTGGAAAATTCGCTTTCTTCATTCTTTCCTGTCAAAGGTAGCTTATTCATACATCAATCGAAAGAGGTAAAAAGAACCTGACATTGTTCAATGTGCAGTATCCTCCATACCTACAGTCCTTTGTCTTCATGATTAATGTCACTATCGCTTATTCAGCATGGCCATAGGCCTAGTCCCGACTCCTGATCCAACAATTCTGTGACGAGGCGGCAGGACAGTTTGCGCTAGAATTCAACGATCACAAATAAATGTTGCCAAGCAATATTTACACTACTTTCTTGATACGTAAAGCTAATCATTAAAATTGATTACACGAATTTTGTTCACAGATGATTTAATAGTTGAAGGAACTGTAATGTTACATTTTTCAATAACCTGCAAGAGAAAATCATAATTAAAAGGCTAGCAATTGGGTTGCCTACTGCGCTTCGCCAACCCTTACCCCACCCCATGTCCCTGCCTTCTCACTCCGACATCCCGTAGGCACCGGCGTACTCTAACGATAACAGTTATTTTAAAAATTCACCTCACCGAAAAACGAAGGCTTAAAATGAATATGTATATAGAACATTTTCTGCTCAAAATGACCTTTTCTTTCGTTTCCCAAAATATTAGCATACACTTGTGTTACACCCCTGTATACACGCACACATGCTCATCACACACACTGTGTGTGTATGTGTCATTCTGAGCAGAAAGTTATATAAACATATGCATATATATATATATATATATATATATATATATATATATATATATATATATACACATACATACACACACATACATACAGTATATATATGTGTATATATAGCCTATACATATGTGTACTGTATGCATGTGTGTATGTATGTATATAGAATCTACTGGTCATCATAATTTCATCATATTTCTTGCACCTGGATCTTAAGGCCTTGTAGTGACAAGCGTATCCAAAAAAGCGCGAAGAATTCGTGAAGTGAAGAGGGCGCTATTGCAATTACATACATACATGTATATTTACAGGTACAGGAAGCCCCAAATTTCGAATAGGTTGCCATTCGTATGTCCTTCTCTATCCTCGCTATGATAACCTGGTTTGCGGACTACCATATATTGCCTTATTCACTGGCTGAGATAAGAGAGGCCGACTCTGTTAGAACAACTTTCCTAGACTGCACAACCCTTGGATTGGATCTACAGCCTTCTTGTATTTGAAGTTTGTATAGTAGCCATATTAACACTGTATAAGGTATCTGGAAATAGGAATATGTATATGTATATGTGTATATACATATATATATATGTATACAGTATATGTATATATGATTATATATATATATATATATATAGATATATGTATGTATGTATGTATGTATATATATATATATATATATATATATATATATATATATATGTGTGTGTGTGTGTGTGTGTGTGTGTAATTGTAATAGCGCCCTCTTAACTTCTCGATTTTTTGCTTTTTGGATACGCCTGTCACTACAAAGCCTTAAGATCCAGTGCGAGAAATATAAAGAAATTACGATGACCAGTAAATTCTACATACATACGTACATTTAGCATATATATATATATATATATATATATATATATATATATATATATATATATATATATATATATATATATATATATATATATATATATATATATAGACGTATATTATATATATATATATATATATATATATATATATATATATATATATATATATATATATATATATATATATATATATATATAAATGCCTGCAAGGGTATTTTTTCCATGAAGGTAGGTCTTAATAAAAAGCTACTTCAGCATTGCTTATCATGCAGTTTATAAAAATTTTCATCTTCCTTCTCTAGTTTCTGTCAATAAAAAATCTATTAAGTCCATAACGATAGGCAAATCCCTTAAATTGATATAATTGCTTAATACTCATACATTTGTTATGGTAATAGGAATTTGTGCTGTTTCTTAGAGAAGGTGTGGATATCAGGTTAATGTAGAATACAGCTCCCTTCGTACGGCCCGCATTGCACTACTTTAGCACTCTGCATAAGTGACTCTGCATTATACAGAAGTTTTGAAATGGCATTCCTCGGCTTTTGAAAAGGGTGAAGCCTTTATCAGCGTTTTCTGCCATCACAAAACATCGTTTATGGAAAGCAGGCGCAGGATGATTAGCCTTGATCATCTATAATAATAAATTCCAAGTGGGTCTCGTTTGACCTCTCCTGGATGACAGTAGGGGAGACATGACACAGCCACTCACCCCCTATAAACCAGTTTATCCGCCCCGGTTGGGCGCGGGGTAGGTAGGGGACTGAGAGGATAGGGAGATATCCACCCTCCTCCTGCAAACCTGTTTGTCTGCCCGGGCGGGGACGGGGTAGGTACGGTGTTTGGAGGATAGGGGAGACAGCAGTGCCGGGTTCCAGTGAGCTTAGCGCGCACCAGCAAGCTCGTTCCAAATAATGGTGAAAATATTATAGATTTAAATGGCTTAGGTGGCAGGTTTGCATTTCCAGAAAAGTCTTTTGTCATCACTAAAATGATTTTGGCTAAGAATTATGAATTAGATGCTGTCAGTGACTACTGAACATGTTTTTGGTGAAATACTTTTATCCAGCGCTCTGAAGTTCCATTTTCATCTCATAGACAGATAGAATAGAAAATAAATCTTTGAGGCCTGTTTGCTAATGCGTTGCTGGAGGAGTCCTGTTTGGAGGCACACTGTATACAAGAGTGATACTACATATTATTATTATTATTATTATTATTATTATTATTATTATTATTATTATTATTATTATTATTATTATTATTATTATTATTATATTACAAGTTTCCAAACAAACAGATGGCTAGTGTGTGTAAAAAAAAGTAGCAGGGGACTTGAATATAAAACTAATCAGTCAATCAGTTAAAATCAGTAAATGACCAAATGGGAATTTCATGCATATGCAGTTGAAAGTAGCTAAAAACGCTGAACCAATGGCGCATGTAACTAACGAGGCAATAGTTTTCTCTCAAAATCTTATGAGCATTGACATCCAGAACTCCTGCTAGAATCTTATGAGCATTGACATCCAGAACTCCTGCTAGAAGAGTGTCCCCTATCTTTTCAATGAAAGACCTCTTGAAGTGGATATAAGTCTATCCTTCCAGTGCCAGGAGTGCTTTAAAATTAACTAGCCATGTAGCCTACTGAATTGCTTCATGTTCATCCATGTTATTAGAACTAGACAACTGGAATATAACGCCAAAACTATGGTAACCCATAACTACTGATTTAATTTGCTTGAATATTATCCTCATTCCAATAAAATGTAAATTCCAGTAATTTTCTGTGGTTGAATACCATATCCGGTCGTCGAGGTGAATCATAGGATCTCTAGCAAAATATTTGGTATGATATGCAACATAAATTCCTGCTGTCGATGGTTTCCAGTAGTTCAGTACAACAGCCAGTTTTCCCAAATTATCTCACATTTTGATTGACCTAGATTAGACCATAAGGTAACTTTATGGAATCTTATATTCAGTAGGACCGTGTGTTATGAATAAACACTTTCAGAGATGGGGTACTCCTGCTATTTGCCACGAATCGTCCACACTCCTGCATCCACCTAGGTCAGTTTGAGATATAACTATTGAATTCTGAGGCAAAATGTACAGTAAAACCACAAATTTTCCTCACCCTCTATTTATTGAATCAGCTCGTGAGGATACAATCATAATTTTTCGAAGATTACCATCTTGAGCATCATCACCAAACAGAGCTCTTCATTAAAAAGGTCAGTTACCTACTGAAAGTAAGTATAAATCAGAACCTACTGGAATTTATCACAAAATTATTTTATTTTTGGATTCTCAAGCTATCTAATGAGGCATTTGGCACTGGAGGGAAGGAGAAACTTAGAAATATCTTTCTTTCGCATTTTATCATTTCCAGGACTGTGGCGAACAAGGGCCAGTTGATAAGAAATAATCAATCTATTTTTAATCCTCTGACGAATGGTCCCTGTAAAATCAAACTTTCAAAATTAAACTTTATATCTTAAACTAGAGCCCTTTAGAGTCAGGAGTTGAAAATGATAATGTGATGCATGATATGTACAGACAATCGCGACAAAATGATGAATGAGTAGAAGCACTTAAAAATCTCTTCATTTAGTAAAGTTTCCAAATTGTCAGATTCCTCACTGGTGTCAATTTTGAAAACAGTGCAAAAATACAAGGAAGAAAATATTCTTCAATTTTTGGCTTGAAAATTGAAAGCCCTCTGGAAGTCTTAAACTGCATATTATAAAAAGCCTTTCTGTAGACAGATGATTTAAGAAATCAAGCGTTTTACATACTGGATGAGGTCATCATGGAGCTGTAAAAAAAAAATTAAACATACCCAATATGAAGAGTTTCGTTGTAATACTAGAAGTTATTTTTTTTACTTAACTGGTAATACCAAAGGGTTTCAGGATACCTGGATTTCATCTCAAGGTCCCATAACAAGGTGGCAGCATTACACACATTGCAGTTGCTTCATGTTAACTGGAGCGTTCTCTAGTTAAGTATTAAATTTTCTCCTTAAAAGGGGTTTAAACAACCTTATTCACTAATTGATTCGAAGATACATTGAGGCGCGAATGGAACTAAAATGCTTCCAGGTTTTCTCTTTACTTGGCCAACGTTTCAAGCCGTATTATTAAGTTTCTCTTGCCATGCCTCTTCTACATCTCAAACAATGGCCTTTTCTTTTTCCTTATATACATCAGACAAACTTTTATGCAATGGCAAAGTAAGTATCAATAAAATGATTTCTCATTCTAGTGAATCCACTGATGAGCTGTCCTGATTTATGTTCCTTAAGGATCCGGAGTGACTTGAATTTTCCTTTCCCGAATGATAATACTAGTAACTCAGAATACTACATTATTGAACTAAATTGGACGAACGTCCAATGATTCATATAGCAAATCAAATTACCCAATATTTCTTAATTTATAATTTGATGCGGCTGGTCAGTTCATCAGGATATTTTACTTTTGTTTGTCCCATTAATTAAAAAAAAAATGAACCGATTACTGTATGTTCTAGCACCAAGTCAGTACCCAAAACTTATGGAACAATTGAAATCGCAAACCTTTTTTGAAATGGTGCATGGCGTACCTACCGTACGTGCTTGAAAAGTTCATGAGAAATTGCACCGAATAAATGCTTGATATCCTGAATGAGCTAGGGTTAGTCCAGGGTTGGTTCCTTCTATTGCAACGGCAATTTTTGAGATACTGATGTACTTGCAACTATTTCTCATGCCATAATCCATGATAATGCCCATCACTGTGGAAACCTCTGGGGACTACCTTGCAAACAAACTGCTGAAAGTGATCGACACAATGACAGATTTGGTTTCATTTATCTGGAACGACGCATTGACACTTCTCCAATGGAAACGACCAAAGTCTTACCCCCAAGGATGAACCAATGGCTATCTTTCTCCCACTCCTACAGCGGGAATTTTCCCAACACATGCATGAAGATGCCATTTGCCGGAACTTTTTGTCCGTTTTGTCCAATATCATTTTACTTAATACTGCGATGAGCTGATGGTACGATCCTCTTCCAGCGGGAAACTTGTCCCCTTGTTCCGACCCAACAAAACCCTAGGCTTTCGTTACCATTAGTGCTGTTTGTGCCATTGTGAAGGCCCATCCTTGCAACGTTTGATCTGAGTTTTGAAAAGTAACTTGCTGCTCGAAAAAAAAAATTTAGAACAGATGTAAGATTTTTAGTTATAGGATGTATTTGTTTATATATATATGTATTTGTGTGAGTGTGCGCTGGTTAGTGTTTACTGAAAACGCACGAATGCGATTATTCAATTTCATTCCATGAGGTAATTTTTGCACGCATTTGTGTTATAAGATTCACCGACTTGATTACATATTTTCTGTGTTGTGGACCAGTATATTGAATTAATATTTTCCGCAACCAATGGGTTATCAATAACCTACATAACATAAAGATAATCAGAAAATCTTTTATTTCAAGTATTAACTTCAAAATAAAGAATAGTTGAAAATGTCAAAGCTGATGTTTTCACGTGAGGCATTTTACTAGGTAAAGAATTACGCAGTGGGATGTGGAGTCCGTTAGATAAAATATCACGTAAAATTTCGTAATAACTAAGCTCTCAGGAAGAAGTGGTAAAGAAGAACGCCATTGCTTTGGTTCCGTAATTATAAGCTCCAACGATTCAGCATGCAAATTCAATAGGGAATGGACAGAAGCATAACATAAAAATGCACTAGGTATAAAAGTGCTGGAGGCGGTTGGCAGTCAGGGGAATTAAAACTTTGGAAACTGAAGCAGCTGAAATACGTGCGATGCAATGTTCCGCGGCACACGAAATGCGACTGGAATGAAAGAACTTTTCTAATGTACGAACAATTGGCCTTCACCCAAATATCTCAGCTGTTATTTAATGTTAACAGTGTTTAATATCACTGTTGATAAAGGACGTTGATTTAAAATTTTTAGTACGGAATTTATGTTCTTCTAACATGCAAACAGAAAAGAAAAACTAACGTTATGCTTTTCTTGTGAAGAAGCCATTTCACCATAAAGTATGAGGGGAAGGCCTCCCCTCGGGAACACGCATTTGTGTTTGCAAACTCACACGGTCCCTAAAATCCGTAATATTAGGTTTGTTGTCATTTACCTTTCTCGTGACTTGTCTAATAATGAAAGTAGATTTTCAAAGTTGTTTATAATGTAGGAAAAGGTATTGAGCATTACGAGTGAATTGAGCTTATAATTCATTTAATGTTTTAAATTAGATTATCTAGCTCATTACTTTAAAGGGGATAGGATTCATTACCTGCCTTAGCAGTATTTATTTTTTCTCCTGAACTATTCCTTTCGAGGAAATTTAACATTTTTTTAGTAAACTGGACATTTTTTTTCTCTCATAATCTAAAGAATATATATGCAAGGTTCTGCGAAAAAAGAGCAACCACTTTTGTAATATAAAACGTGAATGTATATTGTAATTTATTACCGTACTAACAACATTAGTATTTTATGACTCCTCGCTGTCTATTTTAAAGTACTCGCATATTCACACGCACGCACATATACATATATGTGTGTGTATATATATATATATATATATATATATATATATATATATATATATATATATATATAGATAGATAGATAGATAGATAAAGAGGGGACATTAATTGAATCTACTAATAAACAATCATTAAATACAGCTGATAGAGATACATATAAGATTTACATTAATATATTACAGTGCGTGAACTTAGTATTACTGGAGGTACATTAACCTGCAATGATATTCCACTATCTAAATGGTTGATTAGAAGTTGAGAAGTTCATGAAAATAAATTTAATTATTTTTCCAGTTAAAGAACAGTTCTCCAGTAGTGCTTGAGAAATTCCTTCTTTTACTTCATCGCTACTAGTTATTTTGTGGTGGAAAGGAATGTAGTAATTGTAGATTGCAAGGAATAATTTGTAACTGGTTTAATGAAAAGGGCAGCATAAAGGTGAACACCCAGTCTTACAGCCCTCTCAGATTAAATGTTCAACTGAAATGATAAAATATCTGACATTCAAAGTGAAGTATGAGACTCTAACACTCAAAAACAGACCAGAACAAAGCTGTAGTCCTCAAAATTATCTCTGAAAATAGAAGCCATCGCTCTTAAAACAGACCTGAAAATCGATTGTTTGTGATGGTAGAGAAACCTGCAAATTTGGGCAACAAAATGAATAGACAACGTTGTTAGTGAATTGAGTCCTATCTTGTATGGTTTTCGATATAGTAATGTTTTGGGCCTAAGCTGCTGCTTTTATACTTTTTTTTCTTCTTGTTTTTGAGCTGATGGTAAATGTCCGCAGCTAATATCATTGTAACGTACTTGGATGCTGAAGAAACATGGGCAGCCAATCAAGATTAGCTTCAATATAACGGCTAAGGATGTTTAAATTCAATTAAAAAAAGTGAACTGGTAAAAGACACTATAGTTGGTAACTGGTAGATGCAGCTGATGTAGTGCTGGTTTTTTGTTTGTTCACATTTTATATAAAACAGAATAATTGTAAGATTTAACAGACATGCACAGCAGACTATAACAGCGAGTGTTATTCCTAGTTGGATATGAGGACGACATATTGCAGTGGTAATGCTGTGTTTTGATTCCAAACGTTTGTTATTCAGTACCTTTTTCTTATTGGAACTTCTTAACATGTAATCCAATGACAATCAGAAAGCAATCTGTCATTCAAACAGTATTCTGAATGCGATAAAAATACTTTCAATTATAAGAATAAAATGTTCAGTCCTATTGATATTAGCAGCATTCGATGACCTTTTCCTGTTTAACAATGTTGTATGGAGGGTTGTTTCATTCTACCCAACTACAGTGAATCTGTTTGGGCAACATTTGCAAGTTTCCGTGACTAGTGATCTTGCGTAACCCTAATGACAATATGGAACTTCTCATGTCATTGTTTGTGCCACAGGTCTTTTGTTTCCTTTTTTTTTAAATTGTGGAATAGTCTTCTGAAATCTTAGAGAGTATGAAGTGTTAACCACGTTCGTTGGTTATCCTTTTTGTAGGTTATTAATGTTTGGTTATATATACTTCCCTCGTAACAACTCCCTATGGATTTATTTTCTTCCAAATCTTTCTTAGGTCGGTATTATTTCAAGTAGCGGGATTGTATTCGCATGAAGCTTTTTAGTTAATTCAGTGACTGCATTGGCCAATAAAAAGGGTGGATATCGTATGAGCTAATACTGCTACTATGACTACTGTGCTACTACTGATAATGATAATACGTAAACTATGGTTCGCATAAATTTTATGGATCTTCACCAATCCTCAGATTACTCCCTTTATTTTAAGGCAATTGTGAAAGGTGTGTCAAACATTTTCCCAGGATCATTCCAGTTCATTTTTAGCTGTTGCTGCTCTCTCTCTCTCTCTCTCTCTCTCTCTCTCTCTCTCTCTCTCTCTCATATCCTTCCATTGTTTTCATTTTACTAAGGTCGTTAGTCATTGGGTTTTGATGGGAATATATTTCTTCCTTATTGATCTTGTGCGTCAGATCCATTTATCAATGACACGCGACCCCAGCGGTCTCCCTTTAGGAGCATTTGCATCTTCCGGTTAAATTTCCAGGCTCGTTTATGATTCTGAGCAACGTTGAAAAATGCTCAGTGTTATCGACTGTAGATGAGAGATGGGAGTAATAAATTACTTGAAATGAAGCTCTTTTGTTGACCCCAATTTGTCTCCTGTTTCATGACCGTCATGAGCAATAATTGGCATTTTAATTCCCATTGTGTTCCTCATTGAGGGGTGGGTTATAGTTCTCAGCTAGCACGCTGCTGGCCCAGCGTTCGATTGTCCGACTGGCCAATGGAGAATTAGAGGAATTTATTTCTGGTGATAGACATTCATTTCTCGTCATAATGTGGTTCGGATTCCACAATAACCTGTAGGTCCCGTTGCTAGGTAACCAATTGGTTCTTAGCCACGTAGAATTTAATCTAATCCTTCGGGCCAGCCCTAGGAGAGCTGTTAATCAGCTCAGTGGTCTGGTTAAACTAAGGTATACTTACTTTTTTAATTCCCATTGATGATATAAGCGTGCAGAATACTTTAGCCATTTGCCGGAGAATTCCAGCCCACCAAGAATCCCAAGGGTGTGCATTTAAGGCTGAAGTCAGGATGGCCTTCAAATAAGCATTCCTCCTTATCCTAAGCGATTCCCTCCTCGGGAGCATCCAGTCAAGTGTTTTTCAGTTAAGAGATATACATTATGATTCCTTAGGCCTACTCTATCCATTGCCTATCGCTTATTCCTTATCTGGGAAAGAGTGGCCTCGGTAACTTCCACAGAGCCTCTGGTGTTGTTGTCTGTGATCCATCTTACGCAGCGGCCCTCCTTTTATCTCTCACGGCATACGCCAGTTCTTATTCTGTGACTTCCAACTTGTAGTCAGTGAGAGCTAGTTCTCTCTCTCTCTCTCTCTATCTCTCTCTCTCTCTCTCTCTCTCTCTCTCTCTCTCTCTCTCTCTCTCTCTCTCAATATAAATATAAATACATGTAGAGTATATAATTTTGCTGTTATGTTCAATTCTTTACTCATGCATTTTTTATAATAGTTTTTTGAATTTCCTTTTACAAGTTTATGACATTTTTGGTGCAAGAGTATTCACATTCCTGAATGCCTCTAGTGCTATAAATTTCGTTCGGATTATTCATGAAAACATAAATCCATCATTAACACCAATATCCTTTGGCTGATGTTATCCGCTATTCTTGTGACACAAAGAACTCACGCCTATTTTTACTTTGAAGCTGAATGTCAGGAAAAATAATAATATAATACTAAGTAACCACTGAGAGAGAGAGAGAGAGAGAGAGAGAGAGAGAGAGAGAGAGAGAGAGAGAGAGAGAGAGGCTGGAAGGGGCAAGATATTATTTGGCATATATTAGCAGTAACGTCTGCTAAGTTTATATATATTTTTCATTTCTCTCTCTCTCTCTCTCTCTCTCTCTCTCTCTCTCTCTCTCTCTCTCTCTCTCTCTCTCTCTCTCAGGTACGGCCTAAAACAATATACTAAGTAGGTACTACCGAATTAACTCTTCAGGACAATAGTACTGCGCTGGTCGCTAGGTTTTTAGGGAACACGCCCAGTTCATCCCTTATTGTCGGGTTCGACGACTGTACACAAGGCCTCACTTGTAAGCTGAAGGTCTCTCCTGTGTTAGGAATAAATCTGAATTAATGGACTCCGCATTGTTAAGTTAGATTTAATCGTATCGGATGTCAAGGTTGATTAAGCAATTGAGTTCGAAAGGTAGTTCACGGTGCATTTATTCGTGAGGGGCAATTATGAATATGAAAAGGTTACCATAATTTTGTACATTTGAAAATCTTTTTGAATAAATCAGTGACAACAGACTTGCTATGCTGTCACAGTCCACTTAAAACCCATTAATAAACTTTTTTTTTTTTTTTTAGTGGGGCCAGGATTCTTTTGGGTAGCCACAAAGTACCGTGGTTTCTGCATCAGAAAGAAAAATCATTTGTAAAATAAGGGCGGAAAATACCTTTCACCTACAAATCATATTTAGCGTTCTGAAACCATGATTAATTGTTAAGGGAAAAATAAAGACTTTTGTACCATACACCTCGCCAACATAGTACTCTTGATCAATAAACAGCTACGTAACCGAATTATCTGAATGAATGAGGTTAAATGACAATAATTAAACTTGAAGATGCATTAGTAAAAGTGACATTATAAAAAGGTAATACCTCGGCGAATGGTAGCGTGTA
Organism: Macrobrachium rosenbergii; assembly: GCF_040412425.1. NCBI lineage: Eukaryota > Metazoa > Arthropoda > Malacostraca > Decapoda > Palaemonidae > Macrobrachium > Macrobrachium rosenbergii. Next base: position 4,914,149 of record NC_089768.1, on the reverse strand, counting down.
CAGTTACCCCATGTTAATAATGTGGTATTTTTTCATAAAATTTCGTCCACAATCCGTAAATATTAGATATAAAATTATACAGAGCGTAATTCAACGTTGAATTGATACTGGTAAAAACAACAAAAGCATACTGTTATATGCCTGAGTACTCTATTTATCTAGATACAACGGATTTCATGCAAGTCCACGAAAGAACAAAAGAAACTCGGCAACAGCAGCTAAAATCATTAATACAGAGATTATTGAAATTTATAGAGTTTAACTTTGACTCCTCGGAGAGTTCATCACATCCTGATCTAGTGCTCTATTGATTGACAGTCAGTGAACGTAACTGGTTGGAATATTTTCTAAGCCGTTAGATTTTTAGCGACAAACATTTTACATGATCATCTGGTGACTAGCGGCTCGTTTTGATAAGACCCTCGGAAGTCCTTAAAAAGATTTTTATTAGCTCACATCCCAAAAGGATACTAGAAGTCGATTTTTCCTGCCTAATGCTGTAATTTTGGTAAGAAATCGTTTCCAAAGTAATGCTGATGTCATGAGAATAGTCATGGAACATCCAAGTGTTGAGGAAGTCCTTACGACGATCGGAAGAACATCATTTTTTTTATTAGGATGATGCGCATTCGCTCGAAGACCATGCGTTTAAAAGAGAGGAAAGCTTTTTTCTGAATAGAATGAACATAAAATAATCTTTAAAATGCAGTCCTTTAATAATTAAAATACTCAGTTCAGACGTACTGTATGTAAAGCATTGTTTTCACTGTACATAGTTGAAATGGTCTTAAAAAGAAACAGCCCTAAAGATCAGCCTGATGTTTAAAAAACGACATTCGCCACTGACAGCGATGTTATTGTTAACATTTTGTGAACCAGCTTTAGGTCTGTGAGAGGAACATATGGAGGAGATATCTTTGAACAATATTTTAGATTAGTATAGTCGGTCTTTGGCATGTTAATTATGCATTGTATATGATGGTGTCTGTCTTAAGGGAGGGGTTATGGAGATTGGAGTGATATGTGTTGTGTATTGATTGTAAAAATATTTCTCGAGCGTCATGTTTATACTAAGAACAAATTTTTACATATGTAGAGACCCTTTTCCGTGTTAGAGGTATTGAATATTCGATGAAAAAATCATAAAATATCACTTTTCAATTTCTAAATTAAATTTTTGATAAGGAAAGAGAGAACGGGCAACTTATTCTCTGTGAGTAAAAGAGAAAATTCTAGATGATACCGATTATATATATGCGTACTGTATATAAAAATAAATGTTTGTATATTTATTTGGACGTTAAAGAAATCCGAACCACTTGACAGAACCAAAAAAAATTTTGTCACTCCAGAAAGGTTTTTAGCTCAAAATCAAACCACTACCCCGTGACAGACATAAAAGCAATGACAAAACAAATTAAATTTTCGTTTTTACGCCACCTTTTCCTTCAGTGCTTTATGGGTTCATTCTCATTTTTTCCCTGACGCCCCACCTTTTCTTCCAGGCGCTGTCAGACATATGATTAACTTACAACAATAAATCCAAATCCCCGATGATATCAATATTTTATCAGAATTTACGTGAATTTTGATCATAATTTATGAGAATTATTAATGTAATTGTTTATTACCTCGATAAAATCAACATTGAAAACCTATATCGGTCTGGAATTAATTATCAGCAACCAGAGTGGTGAGGAGTAAGAGACAGTGGACGAAACGGTCGCCAGTTAACCATATATACAGGCTTTATATGTGTATTTATTCAAAACGATAAATAACCGTTTACCTTACATTCCTCCTCGAAGGGAATGTTTTTGTTTATGATGCCTTATTACGTCATTACCATAGGTACGAGTTGACTGTTAGGTGTTGATATACAGTAGTTGCAGCACTAATATGCATAGCGCTAATTTTTTTGCTATCGTTCCGTGTAAACTTATACCAAATGCTACATTCATAAATTTTATGTCATTGTAAAGTTAATAAGTTGCAATTTATTATGGTATGTTAAAATCCCTGAAACTAGTATAAAGCACACGTATCACGAATTGAAGTTAGCCCCTTTTGGAAAATGTTTTGCAACTTTTTTTTTCTTAATTCACCAAAAATCGCTAAACAGAGATATCTAATTTTTTTTTTTTTTTTGTTCAGCACAAATGTAAAATAAATTGTCTTTCTTTTGATATATAAGCAATTGCTATTTGTTAGGTGTGATATGACAAAGGGCAGTGAAACGAAGGCAAGATGTACGAACGAGTTGTGGGTTATAGGTAGGTGACACCTGTTGGTTACTATTTTTCAAAAAGTCACAAAAAATAGTTACGTTGAAATATCTAATTTTTATTTACCCTGTCAGAGAATTCAATACTTTCCGTTTCAAATAAATTTTCTTCTTTGCACAATATGGCTGTAGGTTTAATAATAGAATTAGATGCCGAAAGGTTGAAATAAAAATCTAAATAAGCCTTATGAAATTACATATAAAAATGCTAGCTACACAAATTAGAAAAGTTCTTGTCCATCGGATTATACTGATCCATAACCACAAATTTTCTTCTTTCCTGTTATTAAGCGAATTGCTGTAGTAATTCACTTAATAATAGGAAAGAAGAAAAAAGGTGTAAAAGAGTATAGTCGAAATATTTGTAATTAAAAAAAGATATTCTCATACAATATTAATGAATGAGTTTAAATTAGAACCTGAGAGAGAGAGAGAGAGAGAGAGAGAGAGAGAGAGAGAGAGAGAGAGAGAGAGAGAGAGAGAGAGAGATCAGTTTATAGGTTGTTATTCAGTTTTCTCTGGCAGCGCTGGGTTGGTTAGGTAGTATATATATATATATATATATATATATATATATATATATATATATATATATATATATATATATATATATATATGTATATATATATATATATATATATATATATATATATATATATATATATATATGTGTGTGTGTGTGTGTGTGTGTGTGTGTGTGTGTGTGTGTGTGTGTGTGTGTGTGTGTTTATACGTCACGTGAACAACAGTGCCTCTGTGAAATTCCGCCTCTCATGAATTTCCAGTGCTGGAGACAACAGTTTGTGGGCATAGCCAGTCCACTCACCAGAACGCTCGAAATGATGGAATTACCTAAAGTTCTTCCGACCGACTGACAGATAATTGCATGTGTAGACGGGTAAGCAATGATTCGTGACAATTTGTCGTTGGATTTCACATGGGAAGGATCTCAGCCGCTTCATCAGAATATGAATAAATTATGTATAGGCCTAATTCATTTCATTGTTAGACCCTTCAATGCTATTTGTTGGCCGTTATAAGTCCAGATCATAAAATCAAAATTTAAAACAACATTTCTATGTGATACAGACAATTTGCTATAGGCTTAGGTCAATGTTCTGGCTTTTTATGATAGTGTTACCATAATGAAAGTAAACCTCACTGTCGATTTCATTAAAAACTAAACCAACCACCAGATTCTTATTTAAACACATTCATCAGTATTATATGAGAATATGCCTTTTTTAATCAGAAAAATTTAGACAATACCCTAATACACATTTTGCTTGTTTCCTATTACTGAGTGAATTGCCACAGCAGTTAGTCATCCAACACCTCATCAGATTAAGAAAAAAATGGCAAAACATTTTCCGATACGACTAACTTCAACATGTAATAAGTATACTTTATATTGGTTTTAGGGACGTTTTTAACATAGCATAATAAATTACAACTTATTTTCTTTACAGTGACATCAAATTCATTAACGTAGCATTAAGTATAAGGATACACGAAGCGATAGAAAAAATTTATATTTCAGCCCGCTCAATTCGTACCTTTGGTGATGACGTATTAAGGTATTATAAACAAATGTTAGGCAAACGGTTATTTATTGTCTTGAATAAATACACATTGATAAAAGATGGTAATGAATACATACCATTCTAATAAATAACCATAAACAATCATTTTATTTTCCTAAATGACGGAAATGCTTTTCCTTATTGTATGTTATTACACCGGCAAAAAGTGCGAATTGACCAGTAGTCCAGTCTTGCTGTTTAAGGGTTGATGTAGTTGCCAGGTGTCACTATATGTAAGTGACAGATTTAAATTTAGACAAGCTTTTAGTGGATGTTTGCTCTTAAATCTTGGTAGGTATTAAACATAAATAGGGTTTGCAGAAGGATTAGAGAGAGAGAGATAGAGAGAGAGACTCACTGCAGGTAACCGTTGCCACCCAGTCTTAGTTATTGGCAAATCGCTCGGTCATTAATATTATTCTGAACCTCATTTAAACTGACTATAACTAAATACATCATTGTAAGTCCACGAAACAGTCACTATAACGTTCCGAAGGTAAAAAGAAAGAAGAAACGAACGAATTAATAAGGAAAAAATTCGCATTTGAACGGATAATTAAAAAAAAAAAAAAATTGTACATCTTGCACGTTGTGTTGGGCAAGAAGTTTAATTAGTTGTTGTTCTAACGCATAGGCAGGAAATCCAATTGTGTTTATTGTACTTGCCAACTTTTTTTACTTCAAACAAATAAGCTCCTACCAGTTAATATGCACTTGAAAGGGACAGATATAACCTAAGTTTGGTCAAATAGGGGCCACACATGAAATTTTGTATAGATCGGTCAAGCGGCTCGAATTTCTATAGTCCACAAACATACAAACATTCACTCATTTATATATATATATATATATATATATATATATATATATATATATATATATATATATATATATATATATATATATATATATATATATGTGTGTATATATATATATATATATATATATATATATATATATATATATATATATATGTGTGTGTGTGTATATATATATATATATATATATATATATATATATATATATATATATATATGTATATATATATATATGTATATATATATATATATATATATATATGTATATATATATATATTATATATAATTTCTGATCTTGAATTATGTTGATAGTCATCATGGAAGTAGAATTAGTTCATCCATGTGTTTGTTGTTCTTTTAGTGAAGGTAATGGAAACCGGAATATGGTTTCGCATCATTAACAGATAGGTGGCCGATTACAGTAGGATGAATATTCTGAAAAATCTTCTGAAACATAAACAGATGTAAATTTGTAAGAGGTCGGGTGTTATATAGGTGATTGTAACCGATTTCTTCAGAGACTAAGAAGAACTCCATCAGTAAAAATAATATGCAGTTAATCTGAAGCGTAATTTTATTGTCACGACTTCTTTGCCAGAACTATTTAGGGTTACACTACCTCTTTATAGCTTGCTTGTCATACCAGTTTGATCCTCATAATACACGAAAGAAATGAGACCTTTACGTTCTTTGCCAGAAATATTAAGGGTAACTCGCCTCTATATTGCTTATTTGGTATACAAAGTTGATCCTTGTATTACACGAAAGAACAGATTATATGAACGTTTATACGTTTCTGAACTGGTTGCGTGTGTCACGTTGTAATTCTTGATGTGATTTACATGGCATAATATTTGATTTTACACTGTCATTTTCGTACGTGGAGGTAACAAACTCCACGCTCTGCTATGCCTCGCGTGATTTGAAAGATTTTATTGGTTATGGATCGGTAAAATACGATGAACAAAAATTTTTCTAATTCGTGTAGCTAGCATTTTGATATGTAATTTCATAAGGCTTACTTAGGTTTTGATTTCGACCTTTCGGCATCTGATTCTATTATTAAACCTACGACCTTCTTGTGCGAATTATTAAACACTTTGAGGCGAATATAAATAGAAATTCAGCCATGTATATTAAACTATTTGGCCTGCTGGTCCACTATACTTAGATGGATAGATAGAATATAGATGGATAGAATACGGAAGTAAGTTTGAGGGAATTTAAGAACTGCGTTAAAAGAGGGTGAATTCCTTTTCCAGCTGACTTGAAAATCTAGAAATTCAAATTACAAGAGATATTCCAGAGGTGAGTTTGAACGTGATATGAATGGCCTCATTTTTCTCGCAATAAACTTTCCCCGAATTTAAAACGGATATTTTCACTTTCCTCGGAACGAACGCATTCATTTTGATTCTAGTAATGTCTTCAATTGGTTATACATCATGTTTCGTTTTGTTCAAAAACATTCTTTAGGAGACAACGCATTCATTTTGTCTTGTGTATTTTAGGAAAAATCTGACTGGATATGTACGGTATTTCCATCTAATTGTAATACAGTCCTGCTTAAGCTTTATAAACAATCAGGCACCAATACGAAATATTTTTATTCTGGAACAACCTTTGAATCAATTTTCTCCTCACTGGGTGGTCGTAAATTATAGGAAGCTCGTATCAGTTATAACGTGGATGTAGTAGGTTGGTGCTTTGTCACCTTAACATTTTAAATGATTGATGTTTTTGATATGCTTTCGTGTTCGGTTTCTTTTTAGTCCTGTTACTTACAAGGAACAAAACAGAGAAATTCACTGAACTTCAATGTTTATTTCATACCAGTTCAAAAAATTAATACCAACTTGAGTTTTAGTTGAATTTTACTCAGTATTTGGTTCTGTTTAATCATCATGGGATATGGTGCAAGCAATTCTCTCTCTCTCTCTCTCTCTCTCTCTCTCTCTCTCTCTCTCTCTCTCTCTCTCTCTCTGTCTTTATCGTTAGTATGTCGCGTAACTTCTCAATGTTTTTATTTTTTATGCTTTCACCATGTTTTCCAATTGCATATACGAAATAGTATTTGTCCCTTTATTTTCCATAAAGAAATATCACATTATGTCGTATTTTTTTGAATCAGTGAAATCAAGTGATGGTTAAATAAAAAAAAAAAAAAAAAAAAGTTTCCATTAGGATAAGCGCTTTACTGTTCTTGAGAAGCTCTGAAGCTTTATCTAAAACTGATTTTTCTTTTCTTCAGGTACCTCGTTTGGGGATTCTAATAATAGGAATATGTTCGAGTTTAGCCTTAGCATTAAAAAATGGTAGAAAAGTCTTTCATGAAATAAAAATAGCCAAATTTATAGTCAGCGACGGTAACATTGCCCTTTTTTTGGGGAATTTCATGAAAATTCTCCAATTTCCAGCCAATTTATTGTTACGCATTTTCCCCCATTTAGATCGTTTTATTGCCAAATATTTTGTTTTATTTACCCAAAGCTCTGAACGATCCATTAAACAGGTCTGAATGTTTTAATCGTGTTGTGTGATTTTTCCATTACACGGTTGTATATTTAACTTTTATATCTATCTATCTATCTATCTATCTATCTATGTACTGTATATATATATATATATATATATATATATATATATATATATATATATATATATATATATATATATATATATATATATATATATATATATATATATATATATATATATATATATATATATATATATATATATGTGTGTGTGTCTGTGTACAGTATATATACATCTCTCTATAGGGAATTGTGCTATTTCGCATTACAAAGGAACAGTGAGTGATTGCACGCCTCATGTATGCGGCTACCATAGAGCATTTGTAAGTGTCAGGGCACTCCCCAACGGCATTAAGGCACCGACCCACATTAGTTGCTTTATGGTAAATGTGGAGAAGAGAAGAGGCAAGTACAATACATGGTAGTATTGTACTTGCCGCCTCTCTTCTCACATTTACATCCAAGAAGGAAAGTAGGCCTTCGACACCACATTTAATAGTGAGGTTTAGGCTAGAGTTCCTCTTCAAGGCATACTGTAAGCGGGTTGCTTCTTAGCCAGTATAGATGACAATGATGATGTAGCCTGTATATCGGTCGTATATCTTTGGTTTCAGATGGGAATTGAAGGTTCTTTCCTGGACATTTCCCATGTACATATTGGCAAATAAGGCACCATGGGGGATCCCATTGTGACACCATTTACCTGTCGAAAGATATCACCCCTATTTGAGAGGAAGAGGGCTTCCTTTGGTACAGATTTGGAGAAGACGTTGAAAGGCATCATCTGGTATGCCAAGGGCTGTGGCATCCGAGTGATAGACTCTCCTTAAAATAATATTGAAGGTTTCATCCACCGGTACGTTGGTGAATAGGCTTACTACACCCAGTGATGCGATGGTAGAGCTTGTAGATGTAGTATTCAAAATTTGATGAACTCTAGTGGGGAGACCACTGAGTGCTCCCTAGGGATGTAAGGAGTGATGGTCTTATGCAGAGTCTTGGCTATTTCATAAGTTGAAGAGTTAACTTGGGCAATTATAGGGTGCAACGAGTTGCCGGCCTCATGGGTGTTGATGGTGCCGTAACAATATGCTGGCTCATATTTCCAATAAGCGTAGGAAGTTTTATAGCTCTATTATCAGAATTTATCATCTTACGGTAATTATCGCTTAGGGGCCGGAATTTTGTAGGATCACTCAAGATGCCATGCATTTTATTGTCATATTCTTGTGACCTTTTCTGGTGATGATGTATTGATGTTCTTAGCTTTAGTGGGCAGCTTCATTTCCCCATTGGCATCTGGCTTCCCCGACGAGTTCTTCCCGAATGGTACTAGAGAGGGTTGCCTTTCCTTGGGCCTAGGGAGAGAGCAAGTCATTAATAACAGTTTGAGCTTTGATGCGCTTCACTTCATGTGTCCTTTTCATGAAATAGCACTTAAAGCCAAGGTTGAGAAGCTGTTTCTGTCCATCATTATGGTCTACACCAGTTGAAAGGCTTCTCATTTCTGATGGGGCCTTTATTCTACCTCATTAATTTCCTCAGGATGATATAGGCAGTGACCCGTTGATTTCATTGTTTTGACTCTTGCGGGAATTTGGAAGCACTATTGATCATCGTATCACACAAATTCTCCTTAAATTCTTCCCACTCAGATTCCTTCTTGCTGGTGGCTGTTTGTAGTCTTCCTTCAGCTTCCCGGAGTCATCTGTGAAGAGTCTTTTCGACAACATTCCCTAGGAGATATGCCCGGCCATGGCGATGCATGCTGTTAGGGCATATTTTCTCTCATGCAATTTCTATTGAAGTTAGTGGCATTGTTGGCAGATGTTATCTTCTTATCAAGATTTTGAATCAGTCTATACTTCTTTTCCTCTTCTGGAAAGCTTCTCAGGAATAAGAACAAATCTTTAGGAATTTTTTCCATTTATTATTTTTCTAGTTGACAGGCCTTTCTCCACCTCTCTCTCGGCAGCTGCATCAGGACTGCAGTATAAATCGACATACAGGGTTTTTTTTTACTGCATGTGGACGTTTGAATTTCAAACATGACATCATTGGGGTGCTGAATTTCTATTGGTTGGGCGTCTCATTGTCTCGCTGGTGGTCTTGGCAGCAGCATGGCCATTCTTGGAGCTCCATAGGAAGCATCTTATACCAAAGCTTGCATCCAAGGGCATGGGCAAGGGCGTGATTCCCATCCCTGGCCGATATTCTTGATTCACTTTGTTGTCAGTAGTCATGTCCAGCGGTGCTAGGTTGCTTGTGTCTCCCTTCAGATCCTCATGGATGTCCTTTGGTTTCCTTGAAGAAGGGAGGATGAAGTCCATGTTCCTCTGTATATTTAATGTAGGTCATTTACATGGCATTTGTGAGGGCTTGACATGTCTCTTTGGTACATTTAAATTTGTATCCTACATGGGTCAACTCCCACATACCTCAACATTTGGGGGGGGGGGCATGCTATTTTACATCCTTGAACTGGCTGTGATATTTGGCTTTGTAATGCAGTACAATGTTTCTTGGTGAGGTAGGCATCATCACTGGTGTGGTGGCATACACATCCAACAGCTCTCATATGCAGCCTTCTATTAGACTGCTGTCGTATGCATACAAAAACAGTTGGATGTGTACGCCACCACACCAGTGACCATGCCTACTCACTGGGAAACATCATACTGCATTACAAAGCAGTCAGTTCAAGGATGATGTCAAGGCCATGAAGTGAATAATTGACAGCAGTATGACAGTATGAATCCTGACAAGAGGATTTCCTTAGATGCCTACTGTCACTTGAACCTAGTTAGCACCCACGTAATGCGAAATAGCACAGTTCCCTGTAGAGAGCTGTGGGAGCCAACCAATGTAGTATACAAATTCAAATGCACTGATGGGACATGTTGAGCCCTCAGCAATTACTACATAGATTGCAAGCTCAACACAACCAAGGACAATATTTAAATACTATGTAGACAACCACGACCTTAAGCCAACACCAGAAGAATTATTATAAACACAGAGATTGTGCATAAAGAAGCCCAGTTCTACAGATTGTGAATAGCAGAAGCTATGAGTATAAATCAACAACAGCCTGCGTTTAATATACAGAGGAACACGGGCTTCATCCTCCCCTTCTTCAAGGAAACCACAGGACATCCGTGAGAATCAGAAGGGAGACATGAGTAACAAGACACCCCTGGATGCGATTACTAACAATGAAGTGAATTAAGACTATCAGCCAGGGATGGGAATCACACCCTTGTCCATGCCCTTGAATGCAAGCTTTAGTATAGGAAACTTCCTACAGAATGCCAAGAATGTCTATGCTGCTGTTCAGAGCAGCAGTTAGAGAATGAGACCCCAATCAATAGATATTCAACAACCCAATTGATGCCATGTTAAAAATTCACATTTCCACATACAGTATGTTGATTTGTAATCCAGTCCTGATGAAGCCACAGAGAGAGGTGGAGAAACGGTCCTTCGACTAGAAAAAGAAAGAGTAAATGGAGAGAATCCTGAATGATTCAAAGTCTTGATGAGGAGATAGTATCTGCAAACAGTGCCATTGACTTCAATAAAATTTGTATAACAGAGAAAATATGCCCAAATAACACACACACACACACACACACACACACATATATATATATATATATATATATATATATATATATATATATATATATATATATATATATATATATATATATATAATATAATATATACACACACTACCTGACCAACCCAGCACCACTTGGAAAAACTTTGAATGACTACCGATCAACTCTCTCTCTCCTCCCTAACACCCCCTCTACTCTCTCTCTCACTCTTTCACTTTCCTGTTAAAATAGTTGTTTCATTTACAATGCCAACATTTTTTACATTTTATATTTCACCCCTTCTCACCCCCATTCCTGTCAGGGGTGAACTTGAACTTAAAAGGCATTGGGAGTGTCAGTATTCATCTCAGCGACCTCAAAAACTAGATTAGACACTATTATCTGTAATTTTTGACATTTTATTTTTCACTTCTTCTCACCCCCTTTCCTATCAGGGCTGAACTTGGACTTAAAAGGTATTGGGAGTTTCACTATTCATCTCAGCGACCTCAAAAACTGTATTAGACATTAATATCCGTTGTTTTTGGTTATTTTTACATGTCACCCCCTTCCCACCCCACCCCCTTTGGTGGCAGTGATGTCTTACCCCCACAGTATTCTTTTCTAGATAGTGAGTCATATGTATACCAAGCTTGGTTGAAATTTATCAGTGCATTTCAGTTACGCTGGAACACACACACATACATGTGTCCATCTTTGTATATACATACATTTTAATATATATATATATATATATATATATATATATATATATATATATATATATATATATATATATATATATATATACATACATAAATACATACATACATACATACATACATACATACATACATACATGTAATAACTACAATGCCCTCCTAACTTCTAGAGTTCTTTGAGTTCTGGATACACTTCTCACTACGAAGCCTAAGATGCAATTGAAGAACAAAAAAAAAAAGAAATTCTAATCACAGTACATTCTACATCAGGGGACAGGAGCAGAGGCTCGGTTGAAACATGATCCCAGTTTTCAGGGAAAGGCATTTTGATAACATTGTGTTTATTCTAAAGCTGACTTTTCACATTACATAATGCATGTGTTTATTCTAAAGCTGACTTTTCATTACATAATGCATTTCCAAGACTGAAAATTGGTAACAATAAATAATTGTTTACATTTTGTCATAAGATAGCAAGTGTACAAATTTTAAAAATACATAAAATCAACACAATGACACCATGAAAGCATTGGACACTTTCCTATATTAGTGGTAAAAGTGTGACTACAAACAGAGGTAAACAAAGGTGAGAAGGAAATGCGTAAACCATAAACAATAAACAACCATGTTGATGAAGATTGGTTGTTTGCCTAAAGATAGGAAAAACGCATTTAGATGTCAAAGATTTTAAAGCTTTAGGACAAGAACAGAGTGAGTAGGAATTGACCATCTTTGAGTGTATAATTATTAAACTGCCTGTTCCTACTCTAAACAACCAATCTTCATCAGCATTGTTACTTATTGCTTAATGATTATGTATTTCCTTCTCATCTTTATTTACCAATGTTTTTAGTCAAACTTTTATACCAACATAGGAAGGACTGTCCTGTGTTTTCATGGTGGCATTGCATGGTTTTAATATATCTTTTTTGTTATTTGTACACTTTTTACCATATTTGTGACAAAATGTACATTATTGGTTACCCATTTTCAGCCTTTATATGTAGTGGGTTTATGTGGCTTTTCTTAACAACATTCACTTAGGATGTGACGTCCCTGCCTACAGAAGTTAGGGGAGAAGAGACTCTTTAGCCTTGGCAAGCAATTCTTTTAGGAGGAGGACACTCCAAAATCAAACCAGAGGGCAGAAGGGACCCTTCTGCCTTGGTAGTCAACCCTTCTAAGAGAAGGTTACTCTGAATACAAACCTTGTTCTCCAACCTTGGACTGTGCCATAGCCATTGTACCGTGGCCTTCCACGGTCTTGGATTTGAGTTACCATGCTTGAGGGTACAATCAGGCATTTATCCTCTTTTTTGTTCACTTTCATGTTTTTTCAAAGTGTGTAAGATAAGCCGTTGAGAAAGCAAAAGTTGCTTGGTGGATTATCAGGAAAAGTTCCTTCATCTCTACCTAATCTTTTCCTTCTGAGTTTTTTTATAATTTCTGAATCCATTTTGACTGTCCTTCCCCAGTTGCTTCCAGCGCTTTTTTCAATGACATATGGTCACGTTTATTTATACTTTAAACAGAATTTTCGTAAATAATGTGAATATTGTTGTTGTTAATGGCATTGTTGTTTATTGTTCTGTTGATTTTAACATTTATTGTTCTGTTGATTTTTACAATGTTACCGTTGTTATGAGTCTATTTATTAGTTTTGCTACTGATTTTATATAGTTGATTTTAATTATTTTGGGAGACATTGACCCGAACCCTGGTCCTGTTACTCATTACAGTAAGAAAAATTGCAGAGTACTGTACTCAGATATTCGGGGCTCAAGGTCAAATTTTCTTGATCTCCAGAGTTGTGCCTGTAACTTCAATTCGATGTTTTTATCTAAGACTCTTGTAAATAGCAGTGAGTCAAAAAGTTAAGTATATCTTAGTTTTACCAGACCAATGAGCTGATTAACAGCTCTCCTAGGGCTGGCCCGAAGGATTAGACCTACTTTACGTGGCTAAGAACCAGTTGGTTACTTAGCAACGGGACCTACAGTTTATTGTGGAATCCGAACTACATTATAGCGAGAAATGAATTTCTATCACCAGAAATAAATTCCTCTAACTCTTCATCAGCCGGCCGTGGGAATTGAACTCCGGCCCATCGAATGGCAGTGTGAAGCTCAACCGACTCGGCTAACAAAGGGCTGCAGTGAGTCAAAGGTTGAGTTTTTAATCCCGGGTTTGATGTCCCTGACTTAATTTATTGTCGTGACATCCCACATGCCACGAGGTATGGCTGTATATTTTAAGTCCGGATGACCTATTTATCGTCAGAAAAATTTGGAGTGAAGTTGCCAAAAAGTTCTTTGTTTTAAAATTTTCAGTAAGTTCTACAATGCTTACATATTTGCTATTTACCGCAATCCAGATATCTACGATTCTATATATGACCGTCTCTTGGAAAGGATTAGGATGGCTTGGTCACAGGATTCAAAAGCTTCAATTGTTATTTGTGGAGACTGTAAGGCAAAGCACAGAGAGTGGCTAAATTCAAATTCCACAGATCAGCATGGCCAGCCTGCTCTTGCATTTTGTATATCCTCCGATTTTGTCCAGGTAGATGAGGAGCCCACACATATTTCTGGTAATAGATAGACCTCATATTCACAGATGTTCCAGGTGTTATCAATTCCAAGGTCTGTGAATATATAGGCACTGTTGACCATTGCGCCATTGAGATGGACATATCTGTCAGTCAGTATATTCTTAATGCCACCATTGAAAAAACGGTCTGGCTGAAATGTATAGCCAATTCTGATCGCATTATTGCAGCTTGTCAGACACTCAGTATTTCAGATGCTATATTAGAGTCTGATCCCAAGAAAAAGTTAAATGAAATGCTAATAGCTATTTTAATAAGACATGTCCCTAGAAAGGTAATCAAATTCAGGATAAAAGACCAGCCATAGTTTGATGATGCATGTAGGCGAACTTACCATGACAAACAGACCAAATTCAACACTTGGAGAAGAAATCGTTTCAAAGAAAATTACACCATTTTTTGTTGAGTCTCGCTGTGCTGCGAATAGAACTTACCATATAGCCGAGAGAAATTATAATAATTCCTTGAAGAGAAAACTTGAAGGAATTACTCAGCCTCATCTGTGGTGGACCGAATTGGCATTGTCTATCTTTGGGTCAGGTTCATCTTCCATTCCACCAGTACCAACAGATGATAGTAGATTGGTTACTGGCTCTAGGGAAAAGGCTGAATTGCTTCATCGAGCTTTCAAAGCTAAGCAATCAGCTGAGGATGTCCCTCTCCCTGATACTTATCATCCTGATCCTATTCTTACAAAGTTTGCATTTCACTCCAGGGATGTTAAGAAAAGTCTGGATAGTCTTCATGGCTGTGGTGGAGAAGACCCTGGTGGTTTCTTCCCTTAGTTTTTAAAAAAAATTTCTAGTGGGTTGTCTTATAGATTTTTATGTCGACATATTATCTTTGCAGATGAAAGCAAGCTTAGTAATACAGTGCCTGTTCGAAAGAGTGGCGTACCTGTAGACAGCAGTAACTAAAAGCCAATTTCTATTCTTCCTGTGATCTCCAAAGTTGCTGAAAGGATTTTGACTTTACATGCCATTTGCAAGAGAATCTTGATAAGGGTTTTGAGCGTAGAGTAACTCAAATATATTTATTGCTGCTTTTGACTTAGTAAATCGCAAGGCACTTATTTATAAACTTAAGAATCTTGGAGTGGGTGGATATGTTTTAGGATTACTTCAAGATTTCCTTACAGTTAGGCAGCAGCGAGTTGCTGTTGATGGGATCTTTAGTGAACCAAGACCTATTGTGTCTGGAGTTCCACAGGTTAGTGTTCTTGGTTCACTGTTATTTTTATTGTGTACAAGTGGTATGGTGGTTGGCCTGGAAACAAGATTGTTCAGTATGCCAACGATGCAACCCTTGTGGGTGTAGTTAAGTCTCCACTTATGAGAAATGAACTGACCTCAGCCTCAATCGGGGCAAGGACTGGATCAGTGAATGGTGTAGTCAGTGGGGTATCAGGTCTGAACTGAAAACACGATTGATTAACAGATCTTGTACATATTTTCCACTCCATACTCCCCTTCAGGCGGATGGGACTTTACTGAATGAGTCTAGAGCTTTAACTGTTCTAGGTGTAACTTTTGACTCATCTTACTTTTGAGAAACATCTAATGAAAGTTTCAGCAAATGCTACACGAAAGTTAGGTATTGTTTGTAAGGCCTCACATATATATAATAGTAATGAAATCAGTGCAACCTGGTTTAAGTCATTTTTCCTTCCTTTACTAGAATAATGTTCTTCGGTGTGGATATCTGCTCCTGCCAGAGATTTATCTCTTAGATAGAGTGATTCGTGATGGTAGGTTTTTGTTTTCTAATATTAGTACTTAAGACTTGGACCCTCAACAGATGGTCTCACCTGTCACTTTTTCATAAGTTGTATTTTAACAGAAACCTTTCACATTCACAATTGATCGTTGATCCCTTTTCCTGCTGAGAGCAACCAGATTCACTGATCAGCATCATCAATATGCAGTAAATATGCCTCACCGTCAAACTTCTCAGTTCCAGAGGTCCATTATTTCTCACACCGTTGGACTATTGGACAGTCTCCCAAAGGATGTCGTGCAGTTGGAACTTCAGAAGTTCAAGCGTAGATGCAGTGTATTACTACCCTAATACAATTCAACTTGTGTTTTGATATTTTACATAAATTTTCATTTATTTATTGATTAGTTAATTTATCTGTTTTTCTAATAACTGATCTCCTCTTTCTGTATTTCCCATTATGTTCTGTTATTCTTTCGAATGAACACCATATTCTTTTGAAGCTTGAAATTCCAGTCAGCGTTCATCTTCTCGGTAATAATAAATATAATTGAGAATGTATCTTGTGATGTTAAGTATATCTTAGTTTTACCAGACCACTGAGCTGATTAGGCAATGTTATCAAAACACCTTTCTCTGAAAACTTAAATCCAGTAATTATATATATATATATATATATATATATATATATATATATATATATATATATATATATACATATACATACAGTATACACACACACACACATATATATATATATATATATATATATATATATATATATATATATATATATAATAAAACGCAGTTTCAAACATTAAATTCCAAGATCAATCGGAATACGATAATGAATGGCACTTTCCAGGTATTTTAATCATGATAGAACGGTTGAATTATTCCTTTACCTTCCACAGATCGCAAAATTTTCAACATTTTACGTCCATTTCTCAGTTGCTATGAGGTTTCTCTTTTAGCTGCATGCAGTCAGTTTGTCACAGGGGTAGAGACATATACATGTGGCAGTGTCGACAAGGAAACATATCAGCTATTTACTCAAAACGATAAATATTGTCTGGTAATCCATCACATAATGAAAGAAAATGCACAATAAAGGCCGGGAAATGACCCTTAAAAAAGACTATATTTTGAGTATATCAGAAAGTGTCCTTACCTTCCTGCATCACATAACCAGTTTTTATTCTCTACTGAAACCGTCAGGAGCTCCCTAACATAAAATTCGGTGTTTATAAAGCACTCTGTAGAAATTGTAAATTTGACTTGAAAGAGTCAGACATATGCTATCAAAAAGATTAACTGAAAGTAATAAGCAATGAAATACGCTTTATAAACTTCAGCATTTTTTATAGAAGTGAGAAATTGGAGTCATAACGTACACTTTAATGAGTCCTCGCAGGTTTCTTAGTATCACCTATCCTTTGAATAAGGAAGATTCTGGCGTCAGTCTTCATCAATAAAACAGACATGTACCTGACAGAAGAGCATTGAACGGTTATTGTATGGATGGACTCTCCAAAGAATAGCGCTTAGCACGAGTTCCATTGTGATCGTCCTCCAGGAAGCCACAAATGATCAGTCATTGTCTTACCCTCTATTCATCAGAGTATCAGTAAACATCACATCATTTATAATCCCCAAAATCGTTACTTTCCACTTATACACGAATTATATATAATATATACAAGGCACTTGTCTTTCTCGGCAACATTTCTCGCATTGTTAGATTTTTATCGGCTATACCATATGATTCAGCTTATGGTATGTGTATGTATATATGTATATATATATATATATATATATATATATATATATATATATATATATATATATATATATATATATATAATTGTAATAGCATGGATGCCAAGTGCAAGGAATATTTCTTGCACTTTGATCTTAAGGCTTTGTAGTGACAAAGCGTATCCAAAAAAAGCTCGAAGAATTCGAGGAGTTAAGAGGGTATTGTGGCTATTACAAATATATACATTCTGGTAAAAAGTGACCAGTAGATTCTACACACACACACACACACACACACACACACACACACACACACACACACACATATATATATATATATATATATATATATATATATATATATATATATATATATATATATGTGCTCAACTTTATAAAAAAGTTAAATATCGGTAAAGTAAATACATTAAGATCTTTTTCAGTTTCTGTAGGCCAATCTCCAATCATTCTTCATGACCAGTAAATTCCAGCAAGTGGAATATAGATTTACCAAGGCATAAGCAAGATACATTCAGTGTCAGCCCAATATCTGATATCAATATCTATTGATAGTTATAAGCTGATATAGTTTTGACAACTTAAGAGAACGGTATGGACTCGTAATCATATTCTCATTCACAGTCGATCCCAGGACACGCATTTTCAAATAGAATTAACCCTTCATTATATTTAATTAACATCCTTTGGCAGTATTAGATGAAAGATAAGAATGACCTTTACATGCACATGGACACAAGAGCACATTATATATATATATATATATATATATATATATATATATATATATATATATATATATATATATATATATATATATATATACACATACATATATATATATTATATAAATGTATGTATGTATGTATAATACTTACATCAATATTTATATATAGTGGCACTGTCATTGGAAATACACATAATTGTTTATATGATTCTAAGTGGAAAGTGGGAAATAATGCTGTACGGAAAATGGCTGATTAATATAATAAGCTTTGTATTACAAAGATGAAAGAAATGTGTTCCACACATCGCCCTCGTGATATGTCCAGAACACACATGAGATATGGAGTAGGCAGTTATCATTATTATTTTATAAACACTGAGTTACCAGTTACCCTTTTTTTAACTCACGTTCCAGTTACTTCTGTATCTTCGCTAATGTAAACTATTTGTTTTTGTAACAGCTGTGAAAAACCACAATTGGTTACCAGTGTGCTCAGTGGAGTTTGTGTGAATAGCCTGAGTGGGATGGAAACGCGGGAGATTCATGGGAAGACGCTGCCTGAGAGAAAAGGCACCCCATTTCTATCATTTTTATGATAAGATTAGCACATGTAGATCTGTCTCATTTATTACCACTACCTTGTTACATTTATACATATACATATATATATATATATATATATATATATATATATATATATATATATATATATATATATATATATATATAACTGAATCACGAAAATATGGAACGTGATGAATATATAAATAAAGATAAAATCCACGAAGGAAACTGAAACACTGGAGTGCTGCGAGGCCTCTCGACACTATGTTCTTTACTTATCTTTATTTATATTATATATATATATATATATATATATATATATATATATATATATATATATATATGCATATATGTGTGTGTGTGTGTAATACGGTGGTGGCAATAAGTAAGACAGATGTATATTTATTAATTTTATTATAAAAATTAACTGACCAACCCGGCGCTGCCTGGAAGAAATCTGAATAACACCCTACAGGTAGGCCCATTAAAACTGAATAACAGTTTACGGGCAGTGGGAGGGTAGGGGGAGGGGAGGGGAGGGGGAAGAAATAGGGTAGAAGGAGGGGGGAAGGGGAAAGAAGGAGATGATAGATGAGGAGGGGTAATTGGGAAGGGTAGCGGGAGGAGGGGAATGTAGAGGAAGCGGAAGGGGAAGGTGGAGGGGGGAGGGGAGATGGAAGGTGAATGGGAGGAGGGAAGTGGGAGGGGAAGGGAGGAGGAAGGGATAGGGGTAGGGTGAGTGAAGGGGGAAGGAAAAGAGGGGAATAGCGAAGGGAAGGGGGAACTAGAAGGGGAAGTGGGAGGGAATGGTGAGGGAAAGATAAAGGGGAAAGGAAGTTACGTTCCCCTATTGGAAAAGAATAAACGACATCACTGAACAAAGACAATGAATCAAAGGTATTATACTTCTAGATTCGTGCTCGGGTGTGTCTGTGTATTTGTGTGTGTAGGGGGTCGGGGGGGGGGAGGGGAGGAAAGGTCTCTCTCCTTTTCAACAGTAGAAGGACCTTTTATTAATTAGGTGACATTCACAGCACAATAAATCGAAGATTCGTTCTAAATATGATAATAGTAACACCTTAGGCTACTTGAGAATTTGTATTTATTGGCAGCGTTTAATTAAGATGCGTTTGGCTTAAGGTGGACACTGAAAAAAACACGGTAATTTCGTCGTGGGTAATTTCTTAATGAGGGGGTAGATCAGTCACAGAAGCACATGGTGTACTAATACGCATGCGCGGATGGCGATGAATTAGTCTTGATCTTCAAAATTAATCCCGTAACTACCAGGTTTTCTTTTTTTTTGTGGATTAAGTGCTTAGACATGTTGATGGTAATACCACAAGGTATGATTAAGGTGCGTTTGGCTTTTGATGAACACTAACAAAAGAACGTTGGTAATTTCGACTCGAGTAACTTTTTAATGAGGGGGTAAACCTGTCACAGAAACATTTGGTATCTTACTACTCTTTTCCGTGGCGAGAATTGTAAAGTCTAATTGGTGTGGTGGTAGAAGTTATATTTTGAATTACATTACTTTATGATTGATTGAAAGTAATTCTAATACAGTCAAAGATACATGTTTAATTTTCTGGATGTACTAAACTGATTATAAGGTTTGCAGTGGGAGGAGTTCAATGAGATCATACATCTGACAACGCCTGGAAAAAAAAAGGTGGAACGTCAGGAGAAAAATGTGAATTAACCCAGAAAGCACTAAAGGAAAAGGTGACGTAAAAACGAAAAATTAATTTGTTTTGTCTGTGTTTGTATTCTGTCACGGGGTAGGGGTTTGATTTTGAGTTATAAACCTTTTTGAAGTGACATAGAGGTTGTGTACAAAATTTTGTCTGGGTCTGTCAAGCTGTTCAGATTTCTATAGAATCCAAACAAATATACAAACATTCACTTTTATATATGTAGATTATAGAATGGGGTGCCTGTTCTCTCAGGCAGCGTCTTTCCATGAATCTCCCGCGTTTCCATCCCACTCAGGCTATTTCACAGAAACTCCACGCACATTGGTAACCAATTGTGGTTTTCCGCAACTCTTACATAAACAATTTTGACAGCATAGATTACATTAAATATAATATAGAGGTCACTGGCATATGGCTTGAAAATAAAACAGTAACTGATTACCTCAATATTTACAAATTAGTAATAAGTGACAATGTGTGTAACACATAATGTCAAGTTCCTTTAGATCCCTTAAATGTGACGTTGTCAAACACCAGAGGTCTTTGACCAGGAATGACTACATCAACAGAATGTCAGTTTCGCCTCATGCACAGACTTCTTCATCGTAATATTTTAAAGTTCTTCCCAGATTTCTTTCATCTTTGTAATACAAAGCTTATTCTATTATACAGTCATTTTCTTTACAGCACTATTTTTCACTTTCCATTTAGAAAGAATCAAATGAACAATGACGTATACTCTAATGACAGTACCACTATATATATATATATATATATATATATATATATATATATATATATATATATATATATATATATATATATATGTATATATATATATATATATATATATATATATATATATATATAGATAATCATAGATAATTACTCTGCATCATGAATATGAATTAAAAACATGTATATGTGTATATATATATATATATATATATATATATATATATATATATATATATATATATATATATATACACAGAGCCTCGATGGCTCAGT
>NC_089768.1:4862500-4887500 GCF_040412425.1 Macrobrachium rosenbergii | reverse complement strand
GTAACTTCTTGAACCCATGGAAAATAAAAATTTTGAGATGAGAGCTAACATCAAGTTCCTGACCAAGCTTGATTGGAAACCAGGAAAGATTATTGAAGCTTTGCAACAAGTTTATGGAGATTCTTCTCCATCTAAATCAGTTGTTTATGATTGGATAAAGCGATTTAAGGATGGTCGGGAGGACCTCAAAGACAACCCAAGAGAGGAAGACCATCGACTGCAAAAAATGAAAGAATTGTGGCTTTGGTGCAGAATCTAGTGGATGAAGATCGTCGGATTACTATCGATATGATAGCTAATGAAACTGGGATCTCCCATGGTTCCGCATTTTCAATTTTAAATGAAAATCTTGGTTTGAGTAAACTTTCAGCACGCTGGGTCCCAAAAGCGTTGCGCGAAGACCAACTGCATCAAAGAGCTGAACTTTCTCTTGCAGTTTTCACGAAGATTGAATCAAATGAATCAGAGTTTTTGACCGGATTGTTACTGGAGATGAAACTTGGATCCATCAATATGACCCAGAAAGTAAAATTCAATCAAAGCAATGGTTACCAAGAGGTTCAGCTGCACCAGTGAAGTTCAAAGTGGCGAGATCTGCCCAGAAGGTTATGGCAACAGTGTTTTGGGACTCCAAAGGAGTGATTTTGATTGATTTCCTTGAAGGACAAAAACAATCACCTGGGAACTACTACAAAGGTGTTTGCAAAAACTGAAGACTGCATTGGCTAAAAAACGTCGAGGAAAGTTGCACCGCAGAATTTTGTTCCATCATGATAACGCTCCAGCACATTCATCAAGGGTTGCAAGAGAAGTCCTACGGAAATTTAGGTGGGAAACTCTTCCACATCCTCCTTATAGTCCTGATCTTGCTCCTTCAGATTTTTTCCTGTTCCCAAAACTCAAGGAACACTTAAGAGGAGTCCGGTTTGAATCTTTGGATGCTGCTAAACATGCAGTTTCAACATGGTTTAATAGAAAGGCCCCAAATTTCTACAAAGAAGGGTTGCAGAGGTGGAAACAGCGCCTTGAAAAGTGTATAGAGTTAGATGGTAGATATGTAGAAAAAATGATGTTTGAATTTCCTTAAATAAAGAGTATATTGAATTTTTCCTGGAACTTTTGACTTACCCTCGTATATATATATATATATATATATATATATATATATATATATATATATATATATATATATATATATATATATATATATATATATATATATATATATATATATATATATATATATTATGTGTGTGTGTTAACTTTATTTAAACAATTGTTCTGTGCATTAATACAATTAATAACAGGACCTCATTAAAACTGGATGGTATCTAGCGGAGATATTTATTTAAGAAAAGTACGATGAGGACTAGCAGTCCTCATTGTCTGGTATAGATACCAGACGATGAAGACTGTTAGTCCTAGAAAGCTTGTAACTTTTCTTAAATAAATATCTCCGCTAAATACCATCTAGTTTTAATGAGGTCATGTTATTATATATATATATATATATATATATATATATATATATATATATATATATATATATATATATATATATATATATATATATATATGCATGCATGTATTTATGTATGTATGTATGTATACTGAAATGAAACTATGTAATAAAAACATTAAAATGTTCGGCAAAAAAAAACAGTTGGTGTAATGGAAATACGGACCAAATTCAAGAAATTCATGCTTTGTTTTTGCGTATGTATATTCACATGTCTTTTTATTCAATTTTTTTATGCTTACATTTCTAGATAATTGGCCCAGTGAATGACTGCCAGGCAATGAATAATTAACGAGGTTCTTTGACTTCTTTTGGTCTGGAAACTTTGTTTTAATTTTTCTAAACACATGGTTCTTTCACATTATTTTACATGTCGAGAGACGGTGAGAAGCAGGCTTGCTAAATTCCCATTTGCTTTAATTTGCTTCAGCATCCCAGGACTTTCTTGTAGAGATAATTTAGGCTGTTCGTTTGGCCTTGATAATTACATAAGCGGATAATTAATTAGTATTCAGGATACGCCTTTTTTTTCTACAGTGTTGCGTATAGAATATCTTCATGAAATGAGCTCATCAGTTGTAACTCCTGTTTGGTAATTAAAAAAAATTGTGATGCGAAAGTTGGTTGAACTGTTTTTATTCAGATGGGTTACAATTTTCATGTACCGATGAAGATCCGTATAGATACCGCCAGGGGTCATTATATCAAGCATTGGTTTACTCTGAAGTTTGTATTTTTATACAGCATCAGTTGTTTAGTGTTTTCGTGGAGGAATAATTGTAGTCGGTAATATGTAGCTTTAACTTAAAAAGTATGAAGTCAAGTTAAATTTTTTTTTTTTTTTTTGCTTACAGCTTATACAAACAAGACGTTGTTGTAATTTCCCTCACTAAAGAATATGCCTGGCCAAAAGGTTTTATTGTGATGATGGTATTCTAAAGTTAGGGAATTATAATTATAGGCTAGCTTATTCATCCACAGGTAATTCATTTTAATCGACTTTAAAATACAAGGGACGCTGGCTTTCTGATGATAGTGAGTTAAAGAAGAGTGCTGACTAAGGGAGGTGGTTATAGAAGCCTTTGTAGTTGCAATGTAGCGATTAAATTTATTTTTTTATGACAGCAGTATGACAAAAGCAGGAGATCTTTTTCATAGAAATATCAGATGCAATAGTACAACATTACACTTCAATGTGAAATCAACATGTTAGTCGCTAAAAGATTGAAGCAAAATTTTAGGAAGAGATCTTAGGATACACTTAAACGTAGGCTTTTGAGGTAATGATATGTAGATAGGAAACAGAATAAGAAATTGATTGTTACCCTAGAATTTTGTATACCACTTCTAATGGGATCATCAATCTCAGTTTAACTGATTCTTGGATATCATTTACAGATTTCAACAAAGGTTTTTCATGTTATCTTTATATGTAAACAGAATTTTAATGGCTAGGTTATCGATTGCAATTTTGTATAAGAATACTTCAGTCCAGTATTATGAAATGTCTTTAGAACTTTCTAGAGAAAGCTTTAGAAATTCTTAAATCTAATCTCAAACAAAGTTTGCAGCTCGTTTATGACTGGCAATTATCTTCAAGTTTTCATTTTCATCACAACTCTCTTTGTTAGTTCCAAAACTGGCGGAAAAGTTCCAGCGGGCTGGATACTTAAAAGTACTGTCATCCAGCTAGCACTGGTATGGTTTGAAAGAGCTTTCCTGAGAGAGACACACGAGAACAGAAATAACACATCCAGTGGAAACATTACAGAAAACAGTCTTCTACTTCCTTGACAAAACTTATTCAAGCTTAGTCTATATATATATATATATATATATATATATATATATATATATATATATATATATATATATATATATATATATATATATATATATATATATATATATATATTATGCCCTATTAACAAGGTCAGAAAGGGTCATAACTTCCTTCTACATCTGCTTTAAGAACAATGTCATATCATCTTATATCTCTTAAGATTCTCCGGTGGCAACGGCCAGTACTGGGTCAGCACATTTTCCCTCTCTCTCTCTCTCTCTCTCTCTCTCTCTCTCTCTCTCTCTCTCTCTCTCTCTCTCTCTCTCTCTCTCTCTCATTATCCAAGTCACTATCTAAACTAAGGAAGAACAGCAAATACATGACTACCAAAAAATATAATTTATTCAGTAATCTAAAATGGCAAGTGGTTTGAAATGAAATAAAAATGAAATGGGAATATCAACGTCCCAGAATCGGTACCCTCAAAATAACCAAGTAAGATATCATGGTACTATTAACTTCCACTAACTAAGCCTCAACATATGAGTATGATCGAAGTCATGATGAGTCACATTCGCCTCCGTTTATATTGGCCTCCATTCACGGTACATCTGAAGAACAAAGGGGAAATGCAACTTTTAAAAATAGACACAGAGAAAAATAAATGTGGGATGTTTTCCTACGTTACCAACCCCAGAGGAAATGTATATAATTAAACATGGCAAAATCATCAATAAAAATCAAAGAGACATAGCAGATAAAAATAAATCTGTAAAATAAATCAATATGTGTTAAACCAAGTTAATTAAACCAATTCAGTCTTTCTTGGAAATAAAGTTCCAGCCCACCTCACAGGCAGAACTCAAAAGTATATAATATAATATATATATATATATATATATATATATATATATATATATATATATATATATATATATATATATATTGCAACGACTTCCTCTGACCGTTACAATCACTCATATAGATATTACCCAAATCAGATTCTTCCACACTTATATGATCTGGGTCACAGCAGTTGTTTCAGTATACTCCAAAGAGCTAGATCACAGTAGCACAAGAGGACAATATGGAATACTAACGAATAATTTGTATGTAATTATTACAGTTCCCCACCACAAGAAAAAAGAATTTATTTTTGTAAGTAATTTCCTCTGTGCAAGAGAAACGTTCAGTTTAGACTTTACTTTAAATTTTTCCAAAACAATCAAAACAACAGCAAAAATTGTAGTTTAAAAGTCATAAACATTTAATCATAAACAATTATGAAAAATCCGAAAAAGGAAAGTTTAACAAAAACAGTTAAAAAATGCGCTGAAGTTTCTTCGGCGCAATCGAGTTTTCTGTATAGCTTATAATCAAGGCCACCAAAAATACATCTATCTTGTGGTGGTCTCGGTATAATGCTTTATGAGCCGTGGCCCATGAAAATTTAACCATGGCCCAGTGGTGGCCTGTCCTATATCATCGCCAGACGCACGATTATGGCTAACTTTAACCTTAAATAAATAAAAACTATTGAAGCTAGGGAGCTGCAATTTGGTAAGTTTGATGATTGGAGGGTGGATGATCAACATACCAATTTGCAGCCCTGTAGCCTCAGCAGTTTTAAAGATCTGAGAGTGGAGAGAAAAAGTGCGGACGGACTAAGCTGGCACAATAGTTTTCTTTTACAGAAAGCTAAAAATTGTTTTAGAATTATTAAGTAAATTCCTGAAAACCACAGAAAAGTTAAGGTATTTTTAAATGACAAAAATTGAGGTTTAGAATTGTCAACAAAATTCCTGGAAATGAATCAGAACTGAGTAATTCAGGCCTTTTCATAGGCTCTGGACATAACATCTGGCACTATATTATCCTTACCTGGGACGTGTTTGGTGCATAAATTATATTCCTGTGGTATCAAACTCCAGCGTAAGATGTGCTGATTTTTCTCTTTAAACCTATAGATAAAGACCAAAGGGTTATGGTATGCAAAAACTTATATGGGATAGGATGACGGATTAAAGTAGTCATTGAAGTGAATAATGGCCTTTACTAAACACAGAGCCTCCTTTTCCACCATAGAGTATTTCCTCTCCGTTGAAGATAGTCTTCTGGAGAAGTAGGCCACTGGGTGTAGTATTCTTTCCCCATCCTCCTGCAGCAACACAGCACCTATACCTGTATCACTAGCATCTGTAGCTAAGCAAAAAGGCAATGAGAAATTAGGGGATCGTAACAGTGGGAAACTTGTCAAAGGTAATTTTAAATTTTCAAAAGCCCTTCGGTATTTATCATTCCAGGAAAACTTGACGTCCTTTTTCAACAGATTGGTCAAGGGGGAAGCAACACCAGAGAAATTTTTTATAAATCGCCAGTAGTATCCTACCATGCCAAGGAGTCTTTGTACTCTCCTCCTATTCTGGGATGCTGTTAAAGCTGATATTCCATGCACATCTACCTGCTTTGGAGCGATTTTGCCCAAACCAGTCTTGTGGTCTAGATAAATCACTTTTCTTGGGCAAAATCACTTTTCCTTAAATTTAGTACCCAATCCAGCTTTCCTCAGCTCCTCAAGTAGGACCCTTATTCTCCTCTTCTTCGGTACCCCTATTATCAACTACTCCCAAAGTCTCTATATAAACCTTTACAGCCTTGGTCACCTCCAAGAAAAGCCGTTTCTTCCTCATCTCTGTTGACAATTCAAAATTTAGGTATTCGGCAATTAGCCATAATTGATACCTTTTAAGATCAAACAAGTTCTGTTCCCAACCAGGAATGACAAGAAACCGGGCAACAGAGGTCTCTTCATCCTCAAAAAATAACATTGTTAAACCCTGTCTCAACTACCTATAAACATTCAGCAACCTGCCTCCTCTTTGATACTTCCTCAATCACAAATGTACTACTGTGTGATATCCTGGCAATAATAATTTACATAGATATTAACCAAATTAGGTTCTTTCACACCTATATGAGTAGTTATTTTAGTATACTTCAAAGAGCCAGATCACAGTAGCACAAAAGGCAATTTGGAATGCTCAAAGAGTGATAAAAATAATACGTTAAAGTCACGAGTAATTTACGAGCAATTAATACAATAATATATATGTATATATATATATATATATATATATATATATATATATATATATATATATATATATATATATATATACATATACGTATATATACATTATGTACACACACACACTCCCTATAGTAGTCCCTTTAACATTCATGAATCTAAACTGATTTTTATAGGCAAACTATTGTTGCTTTTCCAATTACTACAAACGAATTATGTTTTGACACTTGCATCTTCATAAATCGACGCCCTTAACTAGATAGAGACACTATGATATATCGATATCTATGATCATCATAGCTTAGTGCAAGCTGTCATGAAAATGATATTTCAAAAAGATTATTTTAATAGCGAGTATAATTCGAGTTTACCCGAACACGCCATCTTAACAAAATTAAAAAAGAATTCGTCCGTCTAACAGTAAAAAAAAGCACTACTTTTTTTCTCTTTCACGTCTAAGAGCGCTACTGTCTCCTCTTTCCGCTCGTTTCCCACCTTAGAGCGCTGTTATGTCTCGTTAACAATCTTTTCACTGCTAAAAGTATTTTTACTCTTTCCTGACTTTGTAGTTATATGCGTAATCTGCTTTCCCTGGTTTTTTAGTTTTCTGTAAAAGAAAACTATTGTGATGGCTTTGTCTGTCCGTCCGCACTTTTCTGTCCGCACTTTTTCTGTCCTCCCTCAGATCTTAAAAAGTGCTGAGGCTAGAGGGCTGCAAATTAGTATGTTGATCGTCCACCCTCCAATCATCAGACATACCAAATTGCAACCCTCAACCCTTAGTAGTTTTTCTTTTATTTAAGGTTAAAGTTAACCATAATCGTACTTCTG
The DNA here is from genome assembly GCF_040412425.1 of Macrobrachium rosenbergii. Classification (NCBI taxonomy): domain Eukaryota; kingdom Metazoa; phylum Arthropoda; class Malacostraca; order Decapoda; family Palaemonidae; genus Macrobrachium; species Macrobrachium rosenbergii. Next base: position 4,880,279 of record NC_089768.1, on the reverse strand, counting down.
ACACCGCTTGATAAGTGCCAACAACACAGGCCACCACCGGACCGTGGCTGAGGCCACCACTGGACCGCAGCTAAGTTTCATGGGCTGCGGCTGAAAGTTTTATACAGCATTATACGCTGTACAGAAAACTCGTTCACGACGAAGAAACTTCGGCTCATTCTTTACTTACTTGTTTTGTATCTTCTTCCCTTCTGATATCGTATTACCATTTACATCCATGTTCTCTTTCCTTCCAAATCCTTTCTATTGCAACTGTTAGGTTTGTTTTAGCTTGTCGTGGTTATTTTTCCCAACTTATTTTGTCATCCGTTAATTTCCTTTTTACTTTAGTTTTTTTTTTTTTTTGTTCTCTTACACTTTAGTGTGTCAGATTTTCATTACTCAAATCTGTTGACTCTTCTTACTCCTTCGTCATTTTCACTCCTATTGGTCCATTTTTCCGTATTTAATTACACCTTTCATTCAGATCAGTATTATTTAGTTGTCCCTCACTTTTTTCCTTCGTAGTTCTCTGCCTTCATTCCATTCCTTTCAAGCACTGGGTAGTCTACTGTTCATTTCTGTTTGCCAAGCAAAATGTCAAATCCTGAATATGGCGTGTTTTTCAATTTTAATGATATGTAGAAAGTGGTTGAATTGAAAGTGTTCCTTTTATTTGCATATTCATATTTTACTGTTTAGTTCCTGCTGGTCGCCGGAATTAATCTCGAATGATATTCACCCACTGCCAGCATTAAATGATTCATTTTTCATTTCATGTTATGAGCTGTTTTTATGCGCGAGTTCCAGGTAATCATTGTGTATAATCGCATGAAATTCCGAGGATGGCTACGTTGGCGAGGGCAGGCATAGTGTGATGTCTTTAAAAAGAAGCCGTCTCATAACACTTACGAGCAAAATATACTTACATATAAATTGAAGATGATCAACGAAACTGCTGCAATGTCGTACCGAAGACACAAGCTCTGGCTTCAGATAGAAGCGCGCACTAACACGAACGTTCCATAAGTGTAAAAGTCAGGTAGCTGTCATAAATAAAGAAAAAATAATCCTGAAATTGAAAGAGGCCAATGGTCCTTCGTTCTCTCTTGACGGATGGTGGCATTCTCTGCAATCTCGTGATTTAAAACCACGAAGTCTGGTGCCCCTTCCAAAACTTCATTCATATTCTCCTCTGAAGATGGAAAGATGCATTCAGCTTTATTAGGTCATCCACTGGAATGTGTTTCTTCATTCGCTTAGAGATCGTATGGTCGCTGATAAAGGTTACGTAGAAATGATCAGCGCATTCCGTTTATATTTTGTTTAAACAGCTGAAAGAAGAATTTCATAATTACAACCTTGTAGACATATTTTTCATGTCCAAAAGTGAAAATGTGATACAAATTGCCAATGAAACAAAAGTTGAATAACCTTATTTCAGGTTTTACCTTCAAAAAAAAAAAATGTACTGGATATATTTGCGCCGAGGCGTTAGATATCCTAACCAGTTAAGGTTGTTGGTAAACTTTGTCGCTGTTGATGAATTTTGTTAGTATGCTTTCAGCTACGCTCAGTGAATCCATCACTGACTTTGATTACTTTTCCTTATATGATGAAAGTTGTTTTCCTTTCTAGACTTCATTCCGTCTATTCGCACTGGGGAACCAGTCACCTCGGTTTTTGGTCCATAGATGTTAATGACTATCCATCAGAGTCTTTTGTTAAGCTGTGCTTGCTTTCAAGTGTATTTGTGCGTCAGTCAGACGGATTAAGAAAATTAAATTGCCAAGTGATATCAAAAGAGCTTCTAAAAAGATTAGCCATGACCTGAAAGCCATTCTGTAAGAATGTATAATGTTTTCGGACACGGGATGGGAGAACTCAAATACTGAATTACTTGCAATTCCCCGGCCGGCTGATGAAGAGTTAGAGGAATTTATTTCTGGTGATAGAAATTCATTTCTCGCTATAATGTGGTTCGGATTCCACAATAAGCTGTAGGTCCCGTTGCTAAGTAACCAATTGGTTCTTAGCCACGTAAAATAAGTCTAACCCTTCGGGCCAGCCCTAGGAGAGCTGTTAATCAGCTCAGTGGTCTGGTAAAACTAAGGTATACTTAACTTGCGAATGATGAAATCAGATCTAGGTTATTTCCTGTCTAAGTTTGACTTGTCTCTTTTTTTCAGGCATAAGAGAATTTCTGTCATTTCCTTACTTGCTGCCACATTAGGACTATGGATTGATTCATTGCTCATCTCGAGTGCTTGTCCTCTGTGTTCCTCGGATTTTTTGGACGTTCAGGTATCTCATAGATTAGGACAGTTCAAGTATTTCGTTTTTGCCATCGACTTGGTGGCCATTGTTTGGTGGTCAGTAGCTTTCCGTAAACTTTTCGTGATTTTAAGGTCTTTACATTTCCTATTACAACTGCTATAAGTGCAGTGCCTCTTAGATAATGTTTTCAGGTAAGTATTGTTAATGCCTAAAATTATCTGCATTTATTTTAGGTACAAAACATTTTTGGCACATTTAAAAAGACAATTTTAACCAGAAAATTTTAAGAGATAAAAAAATGTCACCAAAGAGTTGGTGTTCAAACAAAATCTTCCATACATTAAAACTGACTTCAATTGGAATTTTGAAAATGGACGATTATTTAATTTAGGTTATTACTGAAGTCACCTGTAGTCAAGGTCACTGCATAATCAAGGTCAATGCGTTCGAAATCAAACCTTCAGTTTTCTATAACCTGACGAATTGCTTCATGAAACATTGATGATCATCTCTTAGCAATTTATTTAAATACCTGTTTTACAAGGAGTCTTTAAAAAGGTCGTTGTAAAGACAAATCGCCTACTAATCATCGTTTTTACAGAGTATTTCATCAGTTATTTCCTTGCATTACCAAACATCGCATCTGCCTGCAGTACGAAAATGTGTAATTTTCAGGACCGAAGTATTTATTTAGCATATTTTTATACGGCTGGAGTGAAATGGAGACTGAAATTTCCAACGTATTGAGTACTCACTGGTCACAAGTGGACTCTCATTTCGAAATTATCTCAACGTGTCGTTCCTCCGCCTCAAAATTGTTGGTCCAGGATTAAGCCAGGATCTCCATCTTTGGGAGGTGGTCACTATTCAAATCTTGGCTTGAAGTTGGTTCCCTCTTTTGGTAAAGACCTTTCAGGAGAATGCAGTGATGATATTTTGCCGCCCCTAGCGGTACCAACATCTGCTATGACTCGTGGACTTTTCCATTTTTTCGTGTCAGCGTTGTCATACGCCGTGCAGTTAATTTCATATCAGTTGTTTTGTAACAGTAACAAAATATTTTCATGACTCTGATAGTTTCAGATTAAGGTGGTGTAGATTTGAATTCACACTGGCTACCAAAGCACTATCTGTGTTTACTGTGTTGAGGTCAGCAGTTCTCAGATTACTGAAATCGAAGATGGTTGGTTTCCTCTTACTGTCAAAGTCTGGAATAACATTCCTGTGTTTGGAAGGAATCCTTGATCACCCTGATCCTCCGTCTTTGATAAGGATGGTCTCTTATTTTCGTCGAGGATGAGACCCGTTCCTTTCCCTTCCATCATTCCGCAAGAAATTGCCTCGATTTAGTTAGAGGCTCTATTGACGGCACACATTGAGTACCTTCTAGATCGTCCATATTTACTGCGAAGAATGCTGCAAATAAGACTGAAAGACTGGGTGGAGAGTAGAGTAGCAAAACCAGTCGCTCAGAAAAGGCGTACGAGTATTTGGAGGTCTAGCACTAACGAGCACTCTTCATGGACAGCAAGTTTTTTTTGTAAATTATTATATGCATTTCTTATATTCTGTGTGTGTATATGTGAGAGAGAGACAGAGAGAGAGAGAGAGAGAGAGAGCGAGAGAGAGATTCTAAAACCATGCATTTGAGAACCCAGAACGACTCATCTATATTGCCAAAGCCCGCGTTTGACATTACTGCAGAGATTTTCGCGAGCGCCATCAAATGGAACTAACAAGTATTAGTTTCGGCTGGCTGGAAGAGCATTTTGCCACCTTCGATGCAGACATACTCACAGTGCAACTGCAGCATTAATTAGGTTACAGTGATGGCACCATCTCTTACCAATTAAATAAGACCCCATTCTGGGCTCTTTCATAACTGCCGTCTGCTTTAAGAGGAAGATCCGTGGTGGTTTAAGCTCTAATTAATATTCTGTAAATACTACCCAGAACTTGCTCTCGTAATTTGCGGTATCCAATTTTCGCCCTTTCGCGTGAATTCTTTTGTCCCTCTTTGTTCGCTCCCTCTAATTTGATCTTTTGTTCAAGCAAAGTGTCATCAGCTGGGACATAAGGTCACTGACACCATTTTAAGTTCCCTCTAGCTTAAAACGGCGTCAGTGTTGGGTTTTTGCTCTTCTCCTTACACATTCTCTCTTCTCTCTCTCTCTCTCTCTCTCTCTCTCTCTCTCTCTCTCTCTCTCTCATATATATATATATATATATATATATATATATATATATATATATATATATATATATATATATATATATATATATATATATATATCTGGTAAAAGTGATCAGTAGATTTTCTCTCTCTCTCTCTCTCTCTCTCTCTCTCTCTCTCTCTCTCTCTCTCTCTATATATATATATATATATATATATATATATATATATATATATATATATATATATATATATATATATATATATATATATATATATCTGGTAAAAGTGATCAGTAGATTCTCTCTCTCTCTCTCTCTCTCTCTCTCTCTCTCTCTCTCTCTCTCTCTCTCTCTCTCTCTACAGAAAATCTACCGATCACTTCTATCAGATATTTGTATTTGTAATAATGATAACGACAGATTTAATACGCACATATATCTGGTAAAAAAAAAAGTGGCCTTAAATGCTATATATAAATAGTTTAGCTTGAAAAGTAATAGACGCTTAACACTAAGCTACTGTACATTGGTGAGGATGGGTCCATCCCAGATCTAGTAAATGTGTCTGAAGTCGACGGATATATTTATGTATGAGCGAGAATGGACGTCTGTCCTCCCTCATGGCCTCGTTACGATACTCAAGTACGGGTTCGAATCCTGCACTGATATCAGAATTTCTTTATGCTCTTTCATGTGGATCTGAGTCTTTTTAGTAATAAGCATACATATATATAAGCATATGTATGTATGTATATATATATATATATATATATATATATATATATATATATATATATATATATAGTATATTATAATTATGATTATATACATATATATACACACACACACACACACACACACACACATATATATATATATATATATATAAAATATACTGGTCACAGTTTTACCAAGTACCGTACATATGTAATTATAATAAACAACTTTCTCTTAACTTCTCGATTTTTTCAATCTTTTGGATTCGCTTGTCACTGCAAAACCTAAGGTCCAAATGAAGATATATTGAAGAAATTATGACGTCTGTGGCAGGATTCGAACCCGTATTCGTTATATCTGAACGAGGTCACATTAACCCACCTGACCACGAAGAAGAATGAAAATTTGTTGCCACACATACATACATATCTTGTCCAATTCAGGTATATTTATTAGAGCTGGAATAGACCCGTCCTTACCAACGTTGTGAACTGTTCAATCAGTCTCATATACCGAATGCGGGCTCGAATCCTGCTACGGATATCAGAATGTCTTTATTTCCTCTTCATTTGTGTAGAAGGAGGGGGAGGGGAGGGGAGGGAGATGGGAAGGTGAATGGGAGGGGAAGGGATAGGGGTAGGGGTATTACAGAAAATTAAGAAATTAATGCTCAAATAAAAAGAAAAACGTCAACGTACTGACATCTCATCAGCCAGCAAAAAAAAATTGCAACAATAAATATTTTTTTCAAAAGTTTACGTTAAATCAGAATTCGATCAAAAATTAATTTTAACTTTATGAAGTGACATAAAATGATTGGTGTAACCACATAATAGCACAAATTAATACACAGTACAAGACCTTAAGCCTGAAGTGTGTTTTGTATGACAAAAATATTTCAGAATAATGCATAAATAAACCCAAAATTCCTGGAAGCTCAAAAGTGGGGTGGCAAGTACCAAGGTTAGCAGATCAAAAGTAATACCCTATGTAGAAATGTCGCTAACATCACATATTAATTCTAGCACAATTATACCAGGGGTTTTCAACCCAAACCTTACAAACCACCTCCACAACTCAATGCACACTCAAGCGAATACTAAGGATCAAAACATCCTGTCATGGTCACCAAAATGTAATGGCCTCAACCACCACACAATAAATATTGCAAAACACACAACAACAGAATTTACCTTAACAACTGCTGAAGTCTACAATGGGTGGAATCAGCTGTACAATTATAGGAAGTGTGCAAAATGATTCAAGGGGGACAAACAAATGCCATGAAAAACCACTTAATATTTAATACACAAGCTTCAGACTGAAGTAACACCTGAACCTTGTAAATACATAGATTAAATGAATACCAATTACACTTTACTAACAACATCAAAACATACTCATACTACTTATGACAAAAGGCTAAACACTTATCCAAAAAAGGAGGGGGCCCCAGAAAGTAAGAGAACATCAAAAACACACAATAGCCTAACAAAAATACAGGCTAACATAATAGGGCCCAAACAGACAGCAGTAGAGTCCAAACACCATGAACACGTCTAGCTGATGACCTCAACAGCTGAAAGGGTACCTTATCAGGTATCAGAGAGGCCGCTCTGGCAGGCACCGAGGCCAGAGGCGCGGATGAATGATTAATAAATCCTTCCAGCTGCAGTCCCCCAAGGGCAGGTAATCCAAAAATATTTAGTAATAATAGCAGCAGCAGCAGGCAAATCAGCAACCTCTCGATATATAGCTGAGAAGCAGACTGCCTCTTACTGTTAGGAAGCACGGGAGGAATGCTCATCAGCAGGCCAGGCAAAAGCATCAACAAACCAGAAAAAGAGAAAGCAATTGTTAATAACCGGTTAACAATCGAAGGGCCATTGAAGAGAATACTAGAGATCTTAATAACTCTGCCCAAATGGCTTAACACTGAAATAAATATTATAGAAAATTAATAAATTAAGGCTCTAATCAAAATAAGGTCAACATACTGACTATATATATATATATATATATATATATATATATATATATATATATATATATATATATATAATATATATATATATAATATATATATATATAATATATATATATATATATATATATATATATATATATATATATATATATATATGTATATATATATATATATGCATATATAATATATATGTGTGTGTGTATAACTGAATCACAAAGATATGGAAGGTGATGATTGTATGAATAAAGGCAAATGCTACAAAGGGAAAAGTGAAACAAAGGAGTGGTTGCTAGTTCGACAGGGTGCAGTTGGTAGCGCCCTGGCCTTTCAGCTGAGAGACTGGGGTTCGATCCCGATGTGAGGATGGCAATTTATTTCTGTGAAACACGTGCTCATATATATATATATATATATATATATATATATATATATATATATATATGTGTGTGTGTGTGTGTGTGTGTGTGAAAACTGTACATTCCATCGGAAACATAAAGCATAGCCTTTCCTAGTGATGTTTATGATTGTATCACTTGCTTCCCACATTTTTCAGTAATGCTTCATAAACATTTGTGTATCTTTCACTTCTTGGCTTAATAAATATGACTCGATAAATATGTCAGTAGAAACCTAAACGCTGCCCCACGTGCTACCATTCAGTGCCAGTCATGTCGAATTTTTCTTATGGGCAATTCAAGGTTTTTTTATACGAGTAATTCCCGGCACTGAATAGATTGGTTTTCCCTCTTTCATGTAGTTATTTAAACTTGTTTTCCTCCCTAACATTATGGAATTTATTTCAATGAAACAGACAAGTCAAAGTTACTTAATAATCCGGGTTGTTTATGTGGTGGCTGTCCGCCATGAACTGTTCTTTGTGGATGTCGTTAAAAAAATGTCAAGTACTGAAATGAAATCGTATCTTGGTGTGAATATGGGTTCAGTGTAGGGTTTCTTTTCACTAGAAGCTACCTTGGACTGATGAGTTTCATTGAAATTTTATCGAGCTGATCTCTCAGCCGTGGGAGGAGGGGCGATTTAATTTTGAAATGGATCTGTACTTAGAAGCTGATTTGAATACAGAGCTAATTGCGAATGCAAACACACATGAAGAGCATAATTTTGTAAGGAATTTCAAGAGCATTTTGAGACGGGGTGTGTTATGTGCCAAGAAATTGTGGATGAGATTGTTTGAAAGAGTTAATGCTTGTGCGGATGTTACAGATAGGAAGTGTATTAGAATTTGAAATGTAATGGTTCTTGGTTTTTTTTATCAGTGCAATTCGATGGTGGGCGGGCTGTGCCCCAGGGTGATTAGATTTTCAAATGAAGCTGGGTGTGAGATATACTGTATATGGGGATATTGCTGTGTACCAAGGTTTGCTTTTGAAAAATATTCGAAATATTTTTTATGGGATTCTGTGAAAATTTGTGGAGGGGCCTGGTTGCGGAACAAGGATTTTAAGATGTAGATGTATCTGGTTTTATATGAGGATATCTTAAAAAAAAGAAATGAAGGATTTCAGTGAGATTTACTGGAAGGTGAATTGTTCGCACTATAGAGTTCATATCGTTTCCTAATGAAATATCAGTCACTGTATATTGCTGTTGTTCTTCCAAAAGGCTCAAGTTTGAATCCTGGCCGTCGCGGGAACACTGATCAATTATAATTCCCTATGAGTGCAAGTTATTACAAAGGTGCAGTGAAATCGATATTAAATATTTGTGGCCGATTCGGACCTGCGCCTTTTGGTTTGAAAACAAGAGAGAAATTTAATTTTTGTTCTGCTGTACATATTCCTGTCGAATTCAGATTCTATACTTAGGATCGATATCAACCCATCTTCCCGTGATAGCTTCTTAGTAATTTTGTAACACTGAATTATTCTGAACTTTTGTCATTTATATCTGCATGATTTTTTTGTATTTAGATACATTAAGCCACAAATATTTAATATATATATATACATATATATGTATTATAGATGTATATTATATATATATATATATATGTATATATATATATATATATATATATATATATATATATATATATATATATATATATATACATATATATATATATATATATATATACAGTATATATGTGTGTATATATATATATATATATATATATATATATATATATATATATATATATATATATATATATATATATATATATATATAATTCCACTATTTAGGTCAAAAGGACGTGTGTTGGTTTACACCAGGACAGGATTAATGATTTGTACTGACAATATTCCTAAGGAATCTAACCTATAAAAGTTTGTCTTGAAAGGAAAAGAAACTCATGAAATAGATGTAATTTACTTAGAGACTTAATCATTTGGGCACAGTTACAGGAGGCTAAAGTGTGCTTTCCTAAAAAGCTAGAATATTAATCTAGGGCATATTATTTTAACTTTAGTAATTACAATGAAATTATTATATATATATATATATATATATATATATATATATATATATATATATATATATATATATATATATATGTATGTATGTATATATATATATTGGCGTCATTGTATTTAATAAAGTTAAAATTTTCCTAGATTAATATTCGAGCTTTTTAGGAAAGCATACTTTAGCCTCCTGTAACTGTGCCCAAATGATTAAGTCTCTAAGTAAATTATATCTATTTCTTGAGTTTCTTTTCCTTTCAAGAAAAACCTTTATAGGTTAGATTCCTTGGGAATATTGTCAGTATAAATCATTAATCCTGTCCTGGTGTAATCCAACACATGTCCTTTTGACCCTGAAGTGGAAGTATGCCTCCATTATCTGTACAATGGCTATGAAAGGTTTTCCTTTCTGTATTTTATGAGGAGAGATTACAGTGTTCAAGTAACTTATGAGTTGCTGTACCGCATATCTTTTTGGAGCCTTATTGTGAAACGTATGTTATCCTGTGATATATATTGCTTTCACAGCTGGATATTTAGCAATAGAAGAACTAAAGTTTTTGATGTTACAATCAGTCAATTCATTTTGATGATTAGTAACATAAATTGTACATTAGACTGTACATCTCTAATAAAAAAGAAATTTATGGGCAATGAATCTATATCGTTATGAAACAGAAACGTGTTCTTATAAAAGACATTAAATCCATCTTGGGAATTCCTCTCTTTATGTCCTTTTGAATACTTTTGACTAAAATAGTAAGTTAATACAATGTAATTTTCCTTAATGAATAAAATACATTACCACACGATATATCTAGACATATCGATAGCTTTTTCATTGACGAAGCACTTCGCGTATCAGCATAAAACAGAGGCACGCCTAAGTACTTGATTAAATAAGAAACGGCTCATTTTACACTAACACCTTACTACAGTGTTAACAGTCATCGCGCTCATTGTTGTTAGAGGTCTCATAAGTGTTTTTTATTTTTTCCTAAGGATGCCATTTCAGATTTGCTTCGTGGGATTTTTATTTTATTTCATTTTTCCGATATATGGCGATGTTTTCATTGGTTTTCCTCTATGCACGTTATTCGTTTTTTGCTGCGATTTTCTTTGCATTGTAACGCAAATTTGAAGGTACCTCAAGGTCATAGATCGAGGTTGGTGTGGCTTGTAACAACACTCCACCAGTAAATCACCCTTCCACAGGGAATAATGATGCCTACGTCTTCATTACTGCATCATGAATATTACAGTTCCCGGCTCTCTGACAGAGGAGTGTATTACATGGCCAGCGTATTTTTGTTATGGAATAATTTCAGTTACATAAGAGCAATGACAAATGTTACACGAGGGGAAAATTTGCCGAAGGGTGGACAATATCATATGACAATTGCATGTTATTTTCACCTGGTTAATTGCATTGAAGGATGAAATCGGTACCTCATTAACTGTCCTCGTCGTCTCTTCACCCTCTTCAAGGGAGAGCCCAAAGTCAATTTTCTCCTAAAAGGATCTTGACTCGCCCTGCCCAAGTAGCGTTAAACCCACAAGTCTCTCCTTGAAAGTGTTGTTCTGACGAGGGAAGCATTTCACGAAATGCTTGTTTGCCTCGAGTTTGGCCTCGTTCTGAATGCTTTAGTTTGTTTCCCCATTCTCTCTTCTTCATGAAAGCATCAATTCAAAGCATTTCAGCATTTTCCTCGATTTGGTTATTATAAAAAGACCGTAGCAACTATAACAAATTTATGATTAATTAATGCTCTTGATAATGACAGTAATTACATTTTATCTTGAACGATACTTTTATTTTCCTTCCGTAGTGGTTAATGGTACAGTATACCCACCATTGTAATGTGTATTATGTAGGAGGTTCTCTCACTGCCTTCCTGTCCATCCATCTACCTTTGCTTATTATGACGCATGTCTGTATCTGCTTATATATATATATATATATATATATATATATATATATATATATATATATATATATATATATATACATATATATATATATATATATATATACATATATATATATATATATATATATATATATATATATATATATATATATATATATATATATATATATATATATATAGACAACAGGAAAAAGTGGAAACGGTTGTATATCCTAATCTGTGTCAGCTTCATTGCCGTGCCATCTTCATAGGTCTGAAACAAAGTGGTAGAAATTCATCATACAGATGGCATAGCAATAAAGCCGACGCCGGTCAGACTTACAGCCGATTTTTATTGTTTTTTTTTTTTTTTTGTAGTGTTTGATGTATAAATCACATGTCAGAGTGATTATAGTTATATATATATATATATATATATATATATATATATATATATATATATATAATGTATATATATATATGTGTGTGTGTGTTTGTGAGTGTATATATATTTATATTATATATATATAAATATATATATATATAAACTGTTTACCTCTGTATCAATAACCAAAGGCATAGACTCGAATCCTGGCAGTGCAGATACGCTTATCATAATCAATATCCTTTTTGTTGTGAGGAATTCTCAAGGTAAAGTGGTGCGTGTGTATAGTTTTGTGTGAATGTGTCCAAAATGCGACCAGGCAACCAGGCATATATTAAAAGGCAAGGTCTGATCCTTACAGTATCGTCTATTCAGATGTCTTATGAAGACCAGTACATAACCGAGATTTATTTTATATGCCTACGTTAAGCATAGTAAAAAAAACAAATAAATGATTTGCAGTTTTCAAAGGAGAGGTAATAAATAATCTTCCTAAGAAATCAGTCATGTATTTTTGGTGAAGGAAAAGTGCATCAGCTGGCGATAACAAAAGAATACCCGTTTATCTGTTCTGGGGTAACCATCAAACCTCGCAGTGGATTTTTAGTTAATGAAAAATTAATGTGCATAAGGTGCCTAACATTTTACTGTCATTTGGAACCCCATAAACATACTACTTACAATGCTCCGAATATTTCACAAATTTCCTTCTATAAACTGGCCTAGTTTATACATTCTCCAAATATTTGAAGTTTCCCTTCACTCTCTCCAGTGAGTCCCATATCATTAACCATCGATCATTCCACAACCCATTTGCAACTCATCGCCTTACTCCACGAAACTTTCCACTTATAAGACTCACTCTCTCTCTCTCTCTCTCTCTCTCTCTCTGTGTGTGTGTGTGTGTGTATATATATATATATATATATATATATATATATATATATATATATATATATATAAATATATATATATATATATATATATATAAAACATGTTCTCGTATATATACATATAAAAATCACAAAAATATGCAGATGATTTGTTTACCAGTCACACGAAAAACGTAAAAAGAAAGGACAGAATGCCAGGTACTTTCGTGTAATTAACAAATCTTCAAATTAGTTCATATTTGTAAATTGAATTTTTTTTTATAAACTGACTGACTAGTAAACTTGTTGCTGTATGTGATGCGGTCATTAGGCAAATCCTTTCCTTTTGACTTGTTGTGTTAGGTAGTTGTGTAATCTGGACGAACATTGTTTCTGTTTGTAATGGCCTAATAATACATTTTTCCTTTTTTTTTTTTTGCTTTACTTTAGGAAGAACTTTCTAGCTCACTTGTTTCAGGCTCTGTATCACTTTGTGCCCCGAAGAGTTTTTAATTTCACGAAAGTACTTGGCACTCTGTTGTTTCATTTATTAATTTTTCCTGTGGCTTCGGCTGATAACAAATTACCTGCATTTTTTTTTCTCTGTATATATATACAGTATATGTTATATATATATATGTATATATATACAGTATAGTATATATATATATATATATATATATATATATATATATATATATATATATATATATATATATATATATATATATGTGTACATATACATATATACATATATATATATATATATATATATATATATATATATATATATATATATATATATATATACTGTATATTCAAAATCGCCAATCAGAAAAGCCGTCTTTCCTTTTATCCTATCATATATTTTATGGTTCTTGAAATCAATTTAAAATTTATATGTAACAAAAATCTTTACTTCTATGAAATATAATTCCAAAATAGCTTAATAAAATAGAATATATAGAGTATTCGGGTATGTTTGAGAACTGAAGGGTATGTTTAAATACCACGTTTAAATACTGACACCAAATTTAGTAAAGAAGGTAAACAGTTTTGATGTCAACTTTTATGAGATCATGACATTTTCGAGACATTCAGGCTGTCACTCTTCAAAAATCATTTGATCACAAAATTTCGAACTTTGTTGTTGATCATAATTTTGTGAATTTTTTCTTATAGATATTTGAACATCCACCCTTCGGGGACATTTTATGCTAATGAAATACTGAATAATCTATGATAAGTTGAGTTCAACTCAGCCGAATTTCTCATTTACTAAACAACTATGTTATGCAACACCTGATTGAACACAGTTAGGAAGATTTATAACACCTGCACACAAAAAAATAGGATAGAACAATAGTGGCAGGGATTAAGAAAAGCATGTATATATAAAGTAGGGGTTGTTGTTGAAGCTAGGATGATAAGGATGATAACGATTAAGTATTAACAGGTGAAGACTTCTGTTGACACAACTTGTGATCTGCTACCACGCATTCAACAGGGCCTTAAATCCATTGGATTTTTATGCTCTTCCCAGCTACAGAAACCACTGCAGATCATCTGCATTTTTGACAAACCTCATTTTCACCTATATCATTTTAAATGAATGGAAAGTTTTGATGATACCAGGACACTTAGAATTATCATAAACTCTTTCTAGTTTCGGAAGATTTAGGATTTTAACGCTAACATTGATAGTAGGTTTTGCTGAGGAATATCACAAAACGTGGGAGAAAATGTTATGATAAAAGTAAGAGAATGACCATTGCATTGCGAGGCCAAGCTCGTAACTGGTGAAAGAAAATTGTACCGTGACTGAAAAGAGAAGAATTAGACGCTGAGTCGCAATTATCCACATTTCCAGAAAAGGAAAAAAAAAGTTGGGAGGGGGAACGAAATGTGAAATCCGTCATCGCCCTCCTGTTCCAGCAACGCAGGCATGTGACGCAAATGGTTCATTTTATGGAACAAGACTGGTGTGACGTGTAAACCGGTGGTATTGTTTAGGCTGTCACGTGCCTTTTGTGTGGTACAGAGCCCAGAATGCTCTCATGACACGTCGTGTAACACGGCGGCTAATGATCTTCATTCACGCACTCGCGTACTACACCCTCTGCTTCCATTTTGCACTCTCGGTGCGTTGATGTCTTAGCAAACTAGTCACGTGAACTGTGGTGCTAAAGGAATGACAAGATTGAATAATGGAAAGCTTTTCAGTGTTACTTTAAAATACAAACATAACTTTTTGGATTAATTAATAAACTTGTTCCCTCTTCCCCTCCAGAAGTATTCTGTTATATTCTTATGGTAGTGAGAAGGTAACTACACTGTACACCTTTTTTCTCTTTGTGGCTTCATTAAACTTCATCATTCTTAATGGCATTACGAACTCCCTCGCATGATATTTGTCATCAGGAAATGCGTAATAGAATCAGTTCTACTGACAAATGACGGCAATGGTGATAAAAAACTGATACCACAATTTTCTTGGAATAAAACATTCACTCTCTCGATTGAAATGATAATAAGAGCGGGTAATTCAGAATGATGATTGATGAAAGAGCAAGAGAGGCATCGTGTTTGATATGATAAATAATGATATTGAATAAGCATTACTGTTATCATGGCAGTGCTGCTGCTACTGTGTAGTTTACGTTCAACTACACCTGTCGTCTACAACATTGTCAATGTTGGTTTTACTGAAAATATATATCGGTTGTTTTTTATGATGGTATAACGGACGTTTGTACTCCTCATCTTCATAATAACATTCTTTAATTAAAGACAGTGAAGGCCATTTGCCTGTTGCTTTAAACAAGGTATAACGGACGTTTGTACTCCTCATCTTCATAATAACATTCTTTAATTAAAGACAGTGAAGGCCATTTGCCAGTTGCTTTAAACAAGCTTGAATTTGATGCCTTTTCATATAAAACTGCGCAGTTTCATCGAAAGTATTTTTTTTTTTTTTTGCCGTACGTTTTTTATTGGGGGGGGAGAGGTGGAAATTGACAGAAATTAGCGCGTAATTTTTGTTAACAATATTAAACTGTCCTTCAATAATAATAACAATCATTATCATTATCGAAGTTAACTTCAGATCCTAATCACATTGGACAGCGAGAGAAGCCTGACAGAAATCCTTCAGCTGGGCAGTAAGACGGGAAAAATGACAAAACAGACTTTCTGTAAATGTGCCAAATTATTCACTGTTCGAATGTCCAGGTCGGGATTTTTTATATCAGTAACAGTTTCATATATGTAATATCTTTTTCACCAACGAAATAAAGCGTATGCTTCCAGTAAGAAACATTGATTGTAGGCGATAAAATGTTATAGCAAGCTACACCATTACCAAATCAAATAAAAGAGACTCAAGTCTGTGTGCGAACTCACTAAATGCACTTGATGTGTAACATTCATAAACTATGAAAACATAGGAAAACAAGTAAAAAATGCGCCGAAAAATCTTCGGAGCAACCGAGTTTTCTGTGCAGCGTATAATGCTGTATGAGCCGCGGCCCATGAAACTTTTAGCCACGGCCCTGTGGTGGCCTTCATATAGCGTTGCCAGACGCACGATCTTGGCCAGCTTTAACCTTAAATAAAATTAAAATTTCTGAGTCTAGAGGGCTGCAGTTTGGTACGTTTGATGATTGTAGGGCGGATGATCATCATACCATTTTACAGCCCGCTAGCCTCTGTAGTTTTTAAGATTTGAGGGCGGACAGAAAAGTGCGGACGGATGGACAAAGCCATCTCATTAGTTTTCTTTCACAGAAAACTAAAACCACTGGGGCTATGGATTTTTTTTTTTCCCTCTGATAATGTAATGTGTATGTTTTTATACCGATGACATTTTTGTCACTACATATATGAAAAGCTTTTTAATTTGATTTCCTTTTAATGCAATAATACGGTATTATATGCGGTCTCTGGTTAAACATATTCTTTCTTCTGAGGTAGCATTCTTCAGTTTAAACTATCAAACCTATTGTTTGAATTGGTTTATGCTGTCGGCTTTCCTCAGAAAAAAATAACTTTAGTTTAAAACTGCCAGTAGGAAGTGCCCCTAAAACCACACAGGTTCTGTCGATGGCTGCTTTTAATAAAGTCATGTGATAAAACTTTTCTCTCTTTCGTATTCGTCTTGCAGGAGTGCTATTATCATTATTGCACTAATCTTCCTTTTACTTGTTGCCATGATTTAACACGATCTAAATCAGATCACTGAGTCTCTATCCCTATATTCCAGTCAAAGGGTGGAAACTCAATGATAGCACCTGTTAAGAGTGTGCTGATGATCACAGGCAGCAAAATAGCTGTGACAGCCAACCCGATTCGTATCCAGGACTGTATTCCTTTCATCTCTTCGAGAATTTAGCCATTCTCTGCCTCATACGGGTTGGCTTGAGCCGAAGTACACTTACTTCTCACCACCCATTCAAAGTTACATCCGGGGACTGGCGAAGACTATTGATTATTGGAAGTGTAATCTCCCCAAAACGGAGGGTGGCTTCTTAGTAACCTTTGAGTTAGTAGACCTTTCACTGCTAGGCCTGATGTTACATAATTAGGAAGACTGTTGACTAGTAGTAATGATTATTTGGTCGGCTTCGTTCTACCGTCGTGGTATTGGAAAATGAGTCAGGTTACATTTTTGTTTCTTGAACATTACTCTTTAGGCGTCTTATGGCTTTCAAATGCAATTTGTTGCTCCTGTGTCGTCAGTCATGAGGTGATTACTTCGTTCTTGGCTTGGAAACCTGGTACCAGAACTACTGTCATTCCTAAATGCGCTATTTAATTTTACTCCTTTTCGTTTACAAATTCATGAAGGCGCCGAGGAACTACGAAAACCTTTAACAGATTATATTTTTAAATGAGAAAACAAAAATAGCCCTCTTTCAAGGAGGTGGCTCTTTGTCATTCATAATATTGGGGTATGTGTGCAGGTAACATTGGTTCAGATCGATTCTCTCCTCGATTTATGTAAGCTTCTGTTTACATTATGTGTTTGAATACCACGAGACTGCGGCCGTTGA
>NC_089768.1:4790000-4857500 GCF_040412425.1 Macrobrachium rosenbergii | reverse complement strand
ATATATATATATATATATATATATATATATATACATACATACATACATGTATATGGATTAGACACTAACATTTGTCATTTTTGGTTATTTTTATGTGTCACCCACTTCCCACCCTTCTCACCCCCCTGCCTCTCAGGGCTGAACTTGGACTTCAAGGGCATTGGGAGTGCCACTATTCATTTCAATGACCTCGAAGACTATGGATTAGACACTGATATCTGCAATTTTGGTTATTTTTACATGTTACCCCCTCCCACCCCCACCCCCTTCTGGCGCCAGTGATCCCACAATATTCTTTTCCAAATAGTAAGCCATATTTATACCAAGTTTGGTTGAAGTTGCTCGATGCATTTCAGAGTTGTGCTGGAACATACACACAAACACATACATACATCCATTTATTTATATATATCTATATATATTCATATATATATACATATATATATATATATACATACATGTATATATATATATAAGTTCCTTATTGGACGGGTCGATATCGTACTCGACTAGCACTCTGCTAGACCCCCATTCGATTCTCCGGCCGGCCAATGAAGAATTAGAGGAATTTATTTCAGGTGATAGAAATTCATTTCTCACTATAATCTGGTTTGGATTCCACAATAAGCTGTAGGTCCCGTTGCTAGGTAACCAATTGGTTCTTAGCCACGTAAAATAAGTCTAATCCTTCGGGCCAGCCCTAGGAGAGCTGTTGATCAGCTCAGTAGTCTGGTTAAACTAAGGTATACTATATATAGATATATATATATATATATATATATATATATATATATATATATATATATATATATATATATATATATATTATATATATATAGAAATAAATACATGGAAACCTGTTTCACAGAAATAAGTTTCTGACTCACCACGGTTCCGAACCCCGGTCTTTCGAGTGAGAGTCCAGGGCATTAGTAATTCAAACGCAAAGCTCATAAAAGGAATTGGAACCCAAGTACTACGTACCTGAGGCTTACCCCAGGCAGGCGACTGGGGCCCAACATAGCAGCGAATTTTACCCAACTCCCCCACCCATATATATATATATATATATATATATATATATATATATATATATATATATATATATATATTTATGTAAGTCCTGAAGCCAAATGTAAACATATGTCCGGTATATGTTTTTCTTAAACTGATTAGTCAATAAAGTTCCCGGAAGAGGCCTGATGGAGGGCGAAACTGTTGGGACAAATTAAGAACTTTATTTCCTTTTCCTCTGGTTTCTCCTTCATTTTCATTGTGGAGTGCACCGTGATATATATATATATATATATATATATATATATATATATATATATATATATATATATATATATATATATATATATATATATGCGCACCTTTCTTTTGTAGACACCAGTACATTCGGGTTAAATGTTCCACAGTAACCAAAACTACGGGAAGCATAAGCCTCACCCTTCACTTAAATTATATAGTATGTTATTAGAAATTTTTATATGTACAGTACATCGGATACTGTTTTCCCTCCATACGCACACGTATATGTAATATATATATATATATATATATATATATATATATATATATATATGTGTGTGTGTGTGTGTGCGTGTGTGTTTATAGACATATACTGTACATATACATTGTTGCTGTTTCATAACAAATGTATTTGCGTGCATGTGCCAGTGAACATTAACGCAAAATGGCAGCGTATTTATAACAAATTTCTACATGATACCTACATTCCAACTTTCTTTTCGATAATTTACAATAGAGAGTTGCTCATTGATGGAGTGAGGCTTAAATCTGTTGTAAAGATCAAAATTTGCAACGTCTGAATGAGCGGTAAAAACTCCATAATTCTTCCTTCCAATGAATTCAGTCAACCTGCAACGCTCTTGAAACGTCGTCTCTCCCTTTAATTTGCGTCATTTATTTCTTACTGATGTATGACGATGTATTGACCTTTGGCTGCCGTATGGATAATGTCAGCATCATCGCTCGTATCAACTCTTGTGTTGTTTTTGGATATATCATTCCTTACGATCTCAGACCTTACTTATTGAGTTTCTTTTATTATGCAGTAATTCAAAACATTCTGTAGAAATCTTCACGTTCATAAACTAATGACTATTTTCATAAGTGATCTCCCTAAATGAGCTGCAATTTTGGATTGTGACAGTTGCAATTCATCTATTATCAATCCCTCAGCGAGTAGGACTTATTTTTGATGGTGTGGTGTCTGTGGATTTGGACTTTGGGAAATATGTTTTCGTATTTGGTGGAGTTTATGGGGCAGGGAAAGAGTCATCTTGATTGAGCCTAGGTCATGGTCCGTGACTCAGCGCAGATCATGACTTAAAGACGAAAGAAAAGGGAAAGAAATAGAAGGCAGAAAAAAAAAAGATGATGGAGGCTAAATTAACGTCAAATAACAAGGGAATGAAAAACATCTGTATCTTTAGAAACGAAAGGATGTACTGGTCACCGAATACAGAACCCGGCAGTGGAAATTTTTACTACCAGTTAATTGGCAGAACATGTCGTTGAACAAAGAGAAATCCCAAGCAACGTCTTATAAAGAATTTTAGTGGGACTTGAATTTCAGTTACCCTTCAGCCATGGACTGCCAGGTAGAATACACCCTAGTCTCAGTGTTCTCGAAATGATTCGGAGATGGTTGGCTTTTAGATCGATAAGATGATGGATCATTGTCACTTAGTGGAAATGACTGCTCCTGTGCTTTGTGTTTTCCTTTGTGAAAATTACATCCCAGATTCAAGAGGGAAATAAAAGTAAACTTGAGAAATTATGTGACTTGTTTAGTTGCAAAATAAAGAAAAATCTTTTTTCTTGTGCTGATTTTTCTCGTAAGACAGTAATTGTAATTTTAAAGGCAAATAATAAACTTGTATGGTATTTAGTTTGTTAAGTGCAAATGATCGTTTCAGCCATAATCAGTTTACTCTAAAGAATCAAAAGCCTACTAGGAATGACGCTCATAGCAAAACATTTTATAGTCCTATAATCAGTTAGACTTTAACTTACGTACTGCTTCTAGCCGTTTAAAAAACAATCATCACGAGATTAGTAAAGAAACATGTATTTTCCGGAATGACTCTACTTTTCATGAAATTCAAATTTTGCTTTAAGGATAATTCTCTAGCCAGACAGTTTGAGACTAACTTGTGTATGTTTATTGTCTCTGTACTTCGAGAAATCATCGAAATTATTTTTGCAAATGTGTTGCGTTAGTTTGCAATGACGTTTTATGGTTTTCATTCATATCATGAGTGATTTTGAAAGATTTCTAGCGAAACAACCGATTTTTCGAGGAATGTGGGAATGTTAAACAGACTCCTGCATACAGACGGTCGCAGTTCTGCAAATAATGCTGTATAGCTCCGAGACCCACCTCCAACGAAGCTTTTCTGGTAACTGGTTTTCAGCTGACAGTATTTGAAATGAAAGCATATGTAAATATTAGCCTAAAAAGAAGTGAATTATTGTGCTTAAAAGAATAGAAGAAATACAGTCTTTGAATTGTATAACGTATATGCTTGAATTTCTGTTGCTACATCTTCCATGACATGAAAATGAAGTTTATTTAAAGATTTATTGAATTTGCGAACAGAGACTAATCGATTTTGCTTATCTTTTTTTCTTTCTGTTTCTATATACCATTTCGTTTAATTCACTTCGATGCAGTACATACGTGGCGTGTAGAAATTAAGTGAGAGAGAGAGAGAGAGAGAGTTTTTTGGTTTTGGATTGTGAAATCGTTTTTATAATTGCTTCGTGGATATCATAACCTCACATTGTTATTGTTATTATATTTGTCATTTTCTTTCCTAGCATTCTTGCCATAGGTTTCCTTCCATAATCAAATGCACTGCAGCCGCCAGAGGAATAGACAGCGCTTTAAGGAAATCTCGCCAGATTTACTCTGCCTTCTTCTGTGTTTTTCATGAATATCAAATTACCATCATCAGCCTTAATGCCTTTGTTCTCCTACGAATCCCCCATCGGTTTTCCACACCCTTTTATCTCCTTAAGATATGATTCAGCCGTCACAAGTTTGACATCCTAATGAAGCCATTGGTATTGATCGCATACATTGTTTTTGTACGGTGCTAGTTTTCTAACTGCGCACACTAATCTTACAGCTTTGCTCTGAGAGGCAAAAACTTTCAGTGTACAGCAGAATAACTATATCAGGATTTCGTTAGTAAATCAGATTTGGTCTTCCTAGCACCGTGAAGAGATGCGGAATTTAATCTGTAGACATATTTTTGAGTATCTCTTCCTTTCTACAGATAATCATTTCTAGAACACTTTATATCTAACTGTTTTTCGTAAGTATTTGGAAATGTTACCTACTCTGAGAATCCAATACCTTCAAATGGAAATTCTCAAATAGAAGACATGTTTCGATATCAGTTATACAGGAATCGAATTCGAACATTTATAGTTTTAAAACAAATAGGGATGAGTTTACTACTGCTTTTGCATACTAATACCTGTTAGGTCGAAATGAAACCACCCTCATCCTAATTAAGCAATAAAAGTTATTTTACCGACGGATGAAATGATGAAATACCAGGAGCTCCACTTGGCATTGGTTTCATATATTTTTTACTCCAGACCTTCGCTATCCCCTCGTTGTCTCACCAACTGAAGAGGCTGTACATGTTCTTCTTCGTATTTCTCGCGGTGTTTCAATGTTCCAGTCTCCTCTCGTACTACTCTTATTACTTCCGTTGGGACGATAACGAGGCCATGTTTTTTCCCTCCTCTGCGGTTTCCATTTCTGTATTTTCCTGTAAAACTTGCCCTGATTTACTTTCAAAGTGTCTTACACTTTTTTTCTTTTTTTTTGGGTGTACTTCCTATTGTGGTAAATGGAAAATAATATAAAGAAAAGTTTTATTTTTTATTGCTTTTCTCTAAATTTATCGTAACATGGCTGTTATGACGATTATGATGATGTCACTCTTGCTCTCAAGATTTAATATCATTTCTAATAAAATCAAAATTCATTATCGTGTCCTTATACGGCGTGAAGTAGACGGCATGTCTAAAGGCTCAAAATTCCGTCTGCGGAAAAATGTCGGTGAAGTCTTTTATTTGTAGGTTTTGTTAATAATATTATAGTAATTTCATTTTTGAAAATATTACCCTACAGCTTTACGCAAGTTAACTGCACTTTCCCGGGGTATCATTTCCGCTACAGTGAAGGATATTTGTGATATCTATCATTGTTGAGTGTTGTCTCTAATTATTATTTCGCAAATTAGCCCAGACCTTGACCCCCTTCGTTCTGTTCACAGGCTTTAATTATCTATTAATGTTTTCTATGGGAAATACTTTACATGTCAGTTTACATGGGTAATGCAGCGTAGGTTTCATTTTCCAAACCACTTGATATACATTGCATTGTCGTATTTTTCAAGGGAAGGAAGGCAAAGAGTGTTTCAGGTTGTCACCAGGTGGTTTGGTCATGTGGAAAGGATAGAGGACAATAGGATGACTAAAAGAATAAAGTAACCCTTCAGTTATCTGGATCGCCATTATTTGGAACTCGACATTTTCCACCACACCCGAGCCAGAGACCATGGCCCCAAAGATATATGATATTCATGAATATCCAAAAATAAAAAAAAAACACTCTCCAATGGTTAGTAATGTTGCACAGCCTCAGAAAAATTTTGCTAACACTGCTTACACTCATAAACAGACTGAGAAAGGGTTTTTGGGGGATGGAAGAGGCCTAGAGAAGTTTCCAGTGTGGGGGGGGGGGAGTGATGTCGGATGGCTGGGGGCCATGGGAGAGGAGGGGCAGTAACGCTCTGTAGAACCACTGAGAGAAGGGGTTGTTTTGGAATGTGCGTGGATGCAGTGTTGGATGGGTGAAGAGAGCCAAGTTGACTTACTTGCTAGTGCTTGTTTTGTTTCCTGACTTTATGTTTATGGTAATTAATATTTTTTTAAAGGATACGTACAATATTGCACTGTAACTTGTAATGAAATATATCAAGCACAAAGATGGCACACACACACACACACACATATATATATATTATTTATATATATATATATATATATATATATATATATATATATATATAATATATAATATATATATATATATATATATATATATATATATATATATATATATATATATATATATATATATATATATATATATATATATAGAGAGAGAGAGAGAGAGAGAGAGAGAGAGAGAGAGAGAGAGTAAACAGCAACTGCCATCGCTTAGAACTGTTATGTGTACTAAAGCTGTAAGCACAGTGTTTTACACAGTTTCCATGATAGGACACAGTGAGCAAAACAAATGATATATGCCATATATACTCACATATAATTTGATCTGTATTATCATGCGACCTATAAAATTTTGTCCCCTAAAGATGATTTCATCTTATACATGCCTTGTGTATCATGCTAGTTGAATTTTCCATAACCCAGATAACATTAGGCTAACTTCTTTCCCTCAGTAATCCCATCTTCTTGTTAAATATATGAAAGTAAAAAATAAAAATAATGTTTACTCACTGAATGAATTGCGTTTTCATAACCATCTCTTATAAATAACAACCACTTTCCAAAGAACTAACATAAACAACATCGAGTATGGCGAAAACATGCGATTCGGGAAGCACCTGTTTTATGATTCTGAGGGATTTTACTTTAGCATAAAGTATGTTAGTTTACCTTTGTATACCCATTTTACATTTATACACAAAAATAAAAATTATGATTTCTGTAATACATTTGTTTCTTTTAGCAATTAAAAACTTATTCTCCTAGTTCTTTCCCTAGTAGGCTCAATCAGCTGATCCTGAGAACATAAACATTACCAAATGCAAATGGTGTATGATCGTTTTTTTTTTTTTTACATATTACGATTATGATATAATAGGATACAATATAAATGGATTCAGTAAGTAATATATCAGTTCCCATGCCATTAACTTTATATTAAATACAGCTGTAATAGCCTATTTGACTTATGCAAATGGTTACCTAGCCTAGTCAGTAATGTAGTTCACACATATACATTCTGTATCTCATGCATGTATACAGTATGATAACAACTGTTAAGAAAGTTGCTGCATAAAAATATATTAATGGTGAGAGAGAGAGAGAGAGAGAGAGAGAGAGAGAGAGAGAGAGAGAGAGAAGACAAGAGGTTACATTTTTTAAAGTGTATTTATGCAGTATATTTTGTTACAAATATGGGACCTAAAGGCAGATAATGGCCTTTTGCATAAAGTTTTCAGTTTAAAGTGTGATGGTTGTTGTGTTTGCAGTTATGTGGTATTGACAAGGTTAGGTGAAGAAGGGTAGGTAGTTGCTCTTAAACACCTGTAGATTATTTTAATCGCCCTCATCCGGATTCCAACGGGCCCTTTAGCTGAAGGATTACTGAAAATAAATCTGAAGTGTTTGGAGTGAGGAGAGGAAAACATAGATAGAGCCTGACAGCATTTGACAAGAGGGGATCTTTCCTAGATAGTGACCCCCAATCAAGTTTGGGTTCGTTATCTAGGACTAATATTTTTGGGGGGTCATTATCTTTATGATGTTTACAGCCTTTTGCGTATGTTTTTACGATAATCCCCAATGGGCTTGCAATAAACACGCGGCAAAGGTGGATACATACCGGATTAAAACTTGGGGTTACTATCCAGGAAAGATCCGACAAGAGGTTCTGGAATTGAAGACCCTCAACATCCAAAACCCAGAGTATGGGTAAAACAGTAGTGAATGGTTCGGTACTTACGAGTGCCGATGAGTCTGTTGTTCAGGCAATCATTGCTTCCAAGTTTTCTGTACGAGGGTTCACTTTTAGGTTAGTGGTAAAATATGAATATTCCACTGATTATTATCTCATTTTTTCCCTGAGGTCACCTCATATCAAGAGGCTCAGTGGTGTGTGTATATATATATATATATATATATATATATATATATATATATATATATATATATATATATATATATATATATATATATATATATATATGTATGTATATATATATATATATATATATATATATATATATATATATATATATATATATAGTATACATATATGTGTGTATGTATGTGTGTGTGTATATGTATATATATATATATATATATATATATATATATATATATATATATATATATATATATATATATATATATATATATATATATATTATCAGTAAGGATAAATTGAGCTTTATGAACTTAATTAAAATCAAATAAAAATATTAAGTGAGAAATAATACATGACAAGGTAAGCCCAGTTACAACGAGCATGGCGCAACCTAAGGTAAGAGAACATATTCACAGTTCTATGTCAGCTGGCTGTAGTGGCTGAGCGGCATTGCCAGTGACGTCCCAATATAGTGTTCCCAAGTTATTCCCGAGTTAATATCCCGCTTAGGTTAGACAGATTTTCGTGAGTATGCAAGTTTCCTGCCCCTGTGAAGTAGGGATGATGGTTTTGGGGTATCCATAGGTCTGCCTATTGAGTCTCACAAGGCTGGAGGAGCGTATTTTGCGCTGAACATGGGCAATACATTCAATTTGTAGGGTGTTGCGTTCGAGAGAAATGACCTGCCCTTTTCCTCTGATGCCCATTGGCTATCTTTATTAAACCTTTATGAAATCTCATACTGCATTTAAGTGTTTGTGCCATATTAAACTTCGCTGTGAATTCCATAGTACACATGAGCACATAATTCGTGAAATTCTTAAGCGAACATTTTCAGTCTCGATCAACGAAAACACATTGTGAGTTCTAATAGAATAATTCTGATGAAACCTATGTAAAAGTTACTTTATTCAGACATTTTTGTTGAGCTAATCTTATGACAGCTCGCTTTGCGTCATCAGATACTATTCATAATTATAAAATGTTATTTCATGGTAAATGGTATTCTGTACTTGGTGTTTACATTTCTATCATCATATTTTATGTGTAAAATCTAGGAAGTGTTTTATATGCGCATCATTAACTTAAAACAGACTAATCAGCGGAGGATTATTTGAATTTTTAATTAATATCATCCTTATCATTTACAATTTTTAACATTATCGCTCTGCGCGTCTCAATTTTTCCTTATTCCCTCTCGCATATTGCATATATCCTCCTCTCTCTCTCGACGTGAATGATTCCTGGGCTGCGAGATTTGATTTACGGTGACAACAATGGGTCTTCATTTACATAAGAATCTGTCAGAGGCCTCGATCTTTCACTGACGCTTTTTCTCTCTCCTCGGTCTTTTCTCTCTCTCTCTCTCTTTGACTTTTAATGCTCTCTGATTATCTCTGTCTCTCTTTTGGATTATTAAATTTCTCTCTCTGTCTCTCTTTGGTTATTAATTCTCTCTCTCTCTCTCTCTCTCTCTCTCTCTCTCTCTCTCTCTCTCTCTCTGATTATCAATTTTCTCTCTCTAGCTCTCTTTGGTTATTAATTCTCTTTCCCTTATGGTATTAATTCTCTCTCTCTCTCTCTCTCTCTCTCTCTCTCTCTCTCTCTCTCTCTCTCTCTCTCTCTCTCTCTCTCTCTCTCATTGTTTTTATAGATTTATTTGTATAGAGTTTGTATTTTGTGTGTATTTTGTGTATTTCCACTCCCCGATTAGCATGTTTTCAGTCCAGTAGTTTCTTATTTCAGTTACTGCTCTTAATTAAAATCTCTCAAAATCTTTAGACATTAAATGGATGTAAAGGTCAAAGGTTCCTGACGATAACAACATTTACCTGAAGCCATAATTTTATTTTAATCAATGGTAAATAGAGTAAAGTACCCATTTTTCCATCTTGGTTGTCGTTAACTCTTATCAATCTTATACCCATTGAGGAGATTATCTCGTACTTTATCTTCTTTACTGGTTTTGCATTTTTCATTTTTTTTTCTTTCATATTTTTATCTTCTTATCCCTGGCATAGCAACCGCGTTCCCTGATGCCTTATCTTAATCGTATTTTTATCCCTATAACGCTCTCTCTCTCTCTCTCTCTCTCTCTCTCTCTCTCTCTCTCTCTCTCTGTCGCCCACTAGCGCCCCTGCAGAGCAGTAAAATTATTTGAAAGGAGGAATATATTGTGGATCAGCCGCACTAAACGACCTCTTGCACCCGGTTAGTGTGTAGCGGCGATTTCGGTGGCTTGTCTGTTTGAGTGATAAACCTTATTGAGGGAATGATGTTGACGACAACTGGATCAACAAATCGATCAGTCATTGATTATGTTCTTATGAGCACAGTTCTCAAAAATAGGAAAGGGGAGACCCCGTAAGTTATAAATATTTTTATTTACCACATTTCTAATAATAATAATATTAATAATAATAATAATAATAATAATGGGAAGATGGGATATAAAATGTCACCATCGGCGGAACGCCCTCCAGGATTTCTACTGAGGTTCCTTCGTGTGCCATTGAATGGGTGGGTTTATGAGTATAAGAGGAATTTATACCGATTTTTATGTAGCGCGAGCTACATTATTTACTTCTAGACCTAAATTCTGGAGCGATTCCACTTACCTCTCTCTCTCTCTCTCTCTCTTTCTCTCTCTCTCTCTCTCTCTCTCTCTCTCTCTCTCTCTCTCTCTCTCTCTCAGGTGTTTACGCTGGAAACCTTAGAAGTAGGTTTCTCCAGTACCCCGTTCCTTTCATTAATACACAAAGAATTCATAAGGTTTGGGGTGAATGAAATTTTCACGGGTAAATACAACAGTTCCTAAGAGTTCATAATATTTTCTGTTTCAGGGGTATTCAGCTTTCATAACTCGTCAGTGAACATCAATAACTTTTAACTTTCTATGAAGAGGTTCCACTAAAAATTTAGGGCTATAGAGAGCTCTCAAAGCTCCAAAATAGGTTGCCGTGCAGGTGGATTCTTAAGAAATATCAGTTATCTTCTTTTTCATTATTGTGGTCTCAAATAATAGATGAACTCCTAAGTTCTGTGTCCTGAAATACTAACCTGAAGTGTTAGAAAGTTGCCTATGATGAACAGTCGGATTAAAGTATGTCGAGTCCCTGTAGCCAAAGTAATTGTTTTTACATTTGATGAGTGTGCTCCCACCAAAAGGTGGAGTTCATCAGTTACGCTGTATTTTTACGTGAAATCATTGGGCGTATCATTGAAAGTGAAAAGCAAACTGTTGATTTGTTAAGCTTGCCATGAATAGTAATAGATTAATTACTTTTCACTATATTTTCAACATTGCCCGCGTAAATGAAAGTATCCTCTCATTTTGATAAATTACTATATATAAGCAAATATTAAATACATTAACTGACTTTCTAGCTCATCAGTTAGTATTATAATTCTTTGCGAGAAACGCCGTAACCAAATTATGCGAGTACTAGTGATAGGCAATGAAGAAATCTATTATTGCCAATATTTGATAACTGAAATTCGCTTATAATCTGAATCGTTCTTAGATTTATATATTGTTATTTATAGCAATTCATAATTGGATTCTTAATAGCAGTGTTGGATAAGTAATGATAATAAAAATTAATCACATTATCGTTAAAGGAACATTAAGAAAAAACATTATTTAAAAAAAAAGGAATTAATGACAAAAATCATCGATGCTTAGACTCGTCAGGCCTTGCCTATAGAAAAAAAGCATATTAGTTATACGTACCGCGAGTTTATGAAAGAAATATGAAGCTCTTGGAAAAATGTTGCAGAATGAGCACATGACTTAATGTAATACAATGTACCCTTTTAACACATTCTATGCTCCATGCGGATAGACATCTCCTCAACTAAGTAGATTTTTCGATACACCAAGAGCAGTGACAGGTGGAAGACACTAATTATCAGATCGGAGATGGGTCTAAGAGTGAGGCAATGGAGAAGGGAAGCACAGTTAGCGCTTTCTACCCCAAACCAGTTCTAATAGCAACACTCAATAGAAACAGGTCAAATCTCATTTACAAGAAATACCGTTTCATTGAGGATCGCATTTCACTTTCTAGAAATACAGGCAAACAGTAGGATTATGTCCTCTTCCTACCTGGTACCAGGTTCATAGCATACTTGGAAAGGATGAACGATGTATGTTAATAAAAACCAACTCTTCATGATTGTCTGATGTAAAAGGGACATATGCAATTGCACTCGTATCCTGTAATGCTTTGTCTATTGCATGTTATTATTTGAAATGGGATTCAAACGTGTTAGTCTATTACGCCACCTTTGCACCAACTTGTCAAATCCGCTTGGAAAAAATATATAGGTGCTGAACTACCCGTGTGCAGAGCTGTGATGAGCTAATTAGCTAGTATCTCAAACTAGACAGACACCCATGTTCATTTTAATGCCTTTAAGGACAATTTTCTTCTCATATCTTTACGAATAATTCTTCACAATAATTCTTGAAAGCTGGGAAATTAACATCCTCTGGTCCACCAGCAATTTGTCCTCAGGAATAGACAGAGGCGCGTCTTTCAAGTTTGTCCCTATTGGTCTGGATAAGACAGGTTTTAAGGATCTTGGCTTGGCGTCCAGGTGCTCTATGTACGTCTCTGTGCAACTTATTCACTTTTAAGTGGGATTTCTTCATCCTGATATGGAATATTGAGTCCATGTCTTGGAGAAGCTTTCACACTTAGTTCTTTAAATAGTGGAATCTATCTTTTCTGTCTAATGGATCACCAAGCTCTTGCTCCCAACTGTTATATCATTCAACTGTCTTTTAAGGCCGTCTCATGTTTGTTTTACACATGCCACTTTGGGCATCAAACTGAAGAAATTTACTACATTCCTCCTCTACTTTTTGGACTTCTTTATAGGTCTAACATCACCGCAGATACTGTGTAGAAGACACTCATTTCGGAATCGACTTGATTTATCAAACTTTCACAAAATTCACCAACTTAACTTGGGATTTTTGGGCCTACGTCAGCATTTCCTGAATCACGTGTCTCTTTTGAAAATGCACTATGTCAGCCCCTTAGAGGTGGAGTCTTGTCGTGTATTTTACTTCGAGACCAATACATTTTGTGGCGTCTTACCCTTCTCGGTCTCTAAATCTTAAATAGAAACTCTTCTCGGGTAATGCGTTATAAGACATAGCGTTTGCTCCTGTCCCATTTGAAGTTCTCATGATTTCCCGTCTGTCGTCTCGATGATGATCTGCGATTTATTGTTTAACCAGTCATTGTTTGAGAAAATTTAAATATCCTAAACTAGTCATACAATGTGATGAGTATTTCAGTTACTATATTTCAAAATGGATAATCCTGTTTGTAAAGGACTGAATTAAATACCTTCTGCAGAATTTTATTTTTTCCTAAAGAGAGAATTGTTGGTTGTTTGGAAATCATTATTCAAATGAACACTATTAGAATAACTTACAGGATTTCGCTTTCTTCTCTCCTGGTGTTTCAAATAAGCATTAAGTTACTTGTGATGCAGATAACAGAAAATGTAAAATGATGCAATGAAAGGAAAATAATTGTCAGGAATGTCTCGTGTATGCAGCAGTGCCATTTTATATCCTTTGGCTGCACAGTGGGATTACATGAGCCTCGGCTCTTTAACTGGAAGCCATTTATCGTGGAATTCTTTATGCTGCTTCACAAGTCCATATTTCTTCCTTAAAACCTCCAACGCTTAACATTTACAGTGTTATTACTTACTCGGGTGAAATTTATTTGCATGGTGTGTATTCTCAAGTAGCTTTAATCTCTCTCTCTCTCTCTCTCTCTCTCTCTCTCTCTCTCTCTCATATCTAAATACGCTAACCGTATAGTTATTACAATTTGGAGATTGGAGAACTTGGAGAAGTCTCCAATGTACCTAAAACGTAACGAAAACTGAGCATGGTGCCAACGGGAAAGAAAAACGAATATGTAAACCTAGAGATTTCTTTATGCCTTCGCAACAAACTTTCGTGTTGTAGACGCAAATAAAGAAAAAGGTAGATCGAGTCGTACATACTTACGACTTTTCTGCGCTGAAGCAGCCTTTCATTGCCTAATGGGAGGCTTCAAGTGGGTGTAAATCATTTTTCGTAATTTGGAAGAAGTGATTGCGCTGTGGAACGTTTAATATTTTATGCTATAACAAAATTAATGTAATGTCTTGAAACTTGTAGTGAAACATAGGATCATACCAATTTCTGTCTGTATCAAATCTTTTCAAAAGCATTTCCGCGGAATTTTCGGTTTTCTCAGGGAAATATGATCCGCAGGTGAAATTGGAAGTCGCCGAGGTAAGAAATATCGAGGACTCCCGAAAAGACGGAAGGAGTACGTCGAGAGAGAGGAGAAGGGTATGTTTGTGCACTTTATTCAGGTTTCAAAAAGTTGAACGATATCAGTATACAAAATAAGCGTTGACTCGGTTGATAAGTTGATTCGTGTAAGTTGCCGTCGGCCGGCTACCTCGTCAGAGAATAGTATGTTATTAGGAACCTGTGAACTGTGCGCCTTTGAAGGAGAGAAGGTTCGAGTTTTACGCTGCCGTCAGCGAAACAAGAAAACATCCACAGCACCGCCGGCATCGTTAAGAACTGTCAAAGGTCGTGTTTATTACTTAAATATTTGTTATCCCGTCAACTTTTCGGATCCACTGTATTGATCACCAGGTAGCAAGGATTCAGGTTCATTTTTTATCAGACAGAGTTTATGGTAAAGTTATTAGATTTTACTAGTTTATAATAGTTAACAACCTTTACTTTAGGAATAATGGTTAAACTATTCATGAACATTAGGATTACGTTGAAAAGCAGAAACAAGTCGGTAACGACATCACTTCAAACGGTTATGAGGCGTTTATGGAACGATAATACTCATTGTACTTCAAGAAGTTTGTTATTATCTTTATCCTTTTCTGTTTTCTAGCCTTTTTATTCATGGTTGCTCATTTAATATATTTAAAATAAAGCGGTAGTGTATTTTATTGTAATTTTTCACTTTTACGGTCCGTCAATATAATATTATGTGTACTGTTTTAGTAATTACCGTGTTTATGCAGTTCCTAGGGGAATTGGATAGGGACAGTAGAGAGAGAGAGAGAGAGAGAGAGAGAGAGAGAGAGAGAGAGAGAGAGAGAGAGAATAAATGAGAGGCAGAGAGAACAATGATAACGCCTAGGTTGTCGCTCGAGAACTTAGAAGTGCTGACTGAAACAAACCTTCTTCCACGAACTCAAAACAGTGAGCAAGTATATCGCGCCCAGGGCCATAAAACCGATCGTAAAATTTGGAAACTGTGGCCTCGCGATTTAGCTTACTCAGTAATGACTCAGCACCGCCAAAAAGCTAACACCAGCCATATCTATAACCCCGCCTTCAATAGGAGGCATTTTCATGGAAATTCCAGGAAATTGAGGGCTGGACTAAGTGATGTACTTCGACACCCTCCAATCAAACATTCTAGGGAGGGGTCTTTCACACCCCCTCCTAAGATCATTTCCAATCAAGTCCTCTAAGGAGAGATTTGAACCACACCCACTAAAGTCCTTCCCAATCAACTGTGTGAGGGGAGGCCTTGCGGATAAAGCCTTCCAATAAGAAGTTAGAGGGAGGTGGAGATTGCTGATAACACGAAATCCAGGGGTTCCAGAGACAGAGGAGCAGAGCAGAAAGGTCAAATTTGAGTTATCATCCACCAGGGAGAGTTATGTCTCCCCATGCTTTCGTGCTCCCCAAACCGAACAGACTGAGTTGAACTGTTTTATAAGAGTGATTTCGAACAAGATAAAACCGTTAAAAATTGTACTGAGTTATAATTAACTTTCGTCATTAAAGTAATGAAATTACAGATCTCGTCTCTATCATGCCTTTCTGAGAGATATTAGTACATCGAGAATAAATTCCCTTCAATGATAGCAGGTACAAGAAAGCAGTAAAGGTGGAATCTACACTCGGCGAAGTTTGCAGGTGCGAATAAACATACTTTCAATCGGACGCATTACACAATTAATATGTTTATTTTTTGTCTAGTTAAATTATGCAATATAAATACATGAAATGGACTGTTGCATTTGTTCCATTGCGTTAAACATGGTTTTAAAATAATCCAACTTTTGTGTAGTTTTAAAAGTCGTTCTGTTTTTCATAGAGATTAGTCTATTGTAATATCTGGTCTGAGAAAAGTTATATTCATTAAGCATACATATATATATATATATATATATATATATATATATATATATATATATATATATATATATATATATATATATATATATATATAAAAGTGATCGTTTGTATATTAGTTTGGATTCTATAGAAATCTGAACTGCTTTGTCAGACTCAGACAAAAGTTTGGACACGGCCTCTGTGTCACTCCAGAAAGGTTTATAATTCAAAATCAAACCCCTAACCTGTGACAGACATACAAACACGGACAAAACAAATGAAATTTTCGCTTTTACGTCACCCTTTCCTTCAGTGCTTTCTGGGTTAATTATCATTTTTCACCTTTTTTTTCCAGGTGCTGCCATTGAACTCCTCTCAGTGCAAACCCTGTAATCAGTTTAGTACATCCAAAAAATTAACAGATGTGTTTGACTGTATTAGAATTACTTTCATTCAGTCATAAAGCAAATGTAATCTATTTTAAAATATAACTTCTACCACCACACCAGTCAGTTTTCAATTTTGCCACGGAAAAGTAGAACAGCCTAAATGTTTCTTGACAGACTTACCCCTTCATTAAAAAACTACTAGCGTTGAAATTAAGTACCCTGTGATATTACCATCATCATATCTAAGTACTTAATCCATGGAAAAAATTGGTAGTGAGGGTATAACTTTGGAGACCAAGAATTATTTGATCAACATCCTCGCATGAGTAATAGTATATCAAATGCTTCTGTAACAGATCTACCCCCCTCATTAAAGAATTACTCGCAACAGAATTACCGCATTTTTTTCAGTGTCCATCTTAAGCCAAACGTATCTTAATTAAACACTGCCAGTAAAATACAAATTCTTAAGTACCCTGAGGTATTTACCATCATCATATCTAGAACGAATCTCCTTTGATTTGTTGTGCTGTGAATTTCACACACAAATACGCAGACACATCTGAGAACAAACCGTAGAAGTATAAGATCTTTAATTTATTGTCTTTGTATAGAGATGTCATTTATTGTTTTCTGTTAGTGGAACGTAACTTCTTTTCCCCATTATATCGACAATTTCTATATTAGCAGACAGTGATTCTGTGACAAAACTACCCCCTCATTAAAAAATTACTTGCGACGAAATTACCACGTTTTTTCAGTGTTCATCTTAAGCCAAACGTATCTTAATTAAACACTGCCAATAAAATGAAAATTTTTAAATAACCTGAGATTATTACCGTCATCATATCCAAGCACTTAATCCACTAAAAAAATCGCCCCATATCGACAATTTCTACATTGGACCGTTCAGACTTCGGCCTACACTTTCCCACAGAAACGCCAAAAGAGACTGAAACGCGCTCGTTAACACTTGAAGGAAACCGAAAACAGTTGCAGCTCTTTTTCCGGTGTCGAAAATTACCATCGTGATGATAATTTAATATTTATATAGACAATGGACACTCGATCGTAATAACTTATGGATATTCTGAAGCTGTTTGTCAAGCTGACAACCTTCCATCTAGGTTTTATCTTTCCCTCACCCTCCCCCCAACATCCCCCTTCCAGGTCCCCATCCCCTTTCGCTAACCTTATCCCTATCACTTCCTCCTCCCTTCCCCCCCTCCCATTCACCTTCCTCTCCACCTTCCCCTACATTTCCCCTCATCTCCCCCTCCCTTCCCCATTCCCCCACCTTTTCTATCTTCTCTTCTCCGGCCGGCCAATGAAGAATTAAAGGAATTTATTTCTGGTGACAGAAATTAATTTCTCGCTATAATGTGGTTCGGATTCCACAATAAGCTGTAGGTTTCAGTTGCTAGGTAACCAATTGGTTCTTAGCCACGTAAAAATAAGTCTCATCCTTCGGGCCAGAATGCAGGAGAGCTGTTAATCAGCTCAGTGTAAATTAAAGGATGGTACACTTAATTCTATCTTCTCACCTCTTTCTTTCCTTATTTCCTCCCCTCCCCTCCCCCCTCCTCCCTCCCCTTCCCCTCCCCTTCCCCTTCCCCCTTCCAGAATTGGTTCCCTTCCCCTTCCCCTTCCCCTTCCCCTTCCCTTGAAAAAATACCCTCTACCAAAAGAATTTATTCAGAGTTTTAATTGGGCCTACCTGTAGGTTGTTATTGAGATTTTTCCAAGCAGCGAAGGATTGGCCAGTTAGTATAGTATATGTACATATAAATATATATATATATATATACATATATATATATATATGTATATATACAGTATATATATATATATATATATATATATATATATATATATATATATATATATATTATAGTATATATATATATATATATATATATATATATATATATATATATATATATATATATATATATATATGTATGAGTCAGGCCCTGAATTAACCACGGGCGTTCACCATCCAAAACAAAACACGATGATCGTAGAATGTCGGTTTAAAAACAGAAAACACAAATGGATGACTGACGGCTGAATCAGTGATTTCTATGTATTTTCAGGAACTGCAATATTTAATTTATAAAACAGAAGATCAACCACGAATGTAAAACATTTCAAGCTTTCGAATCATAACTTTTCTCATTTACAGAAATGGCTAATCTCTCAGAAAAACAGAGAAGTCGATTGTGGCGGGGAGTAAGAGATCTGATAAAAGAGAAAAAAGTCAGGTCATTGGCTAATAACTCTCGTCAGATTCTCTTACGTGTTTACAGGTAAATTCCTG
Organism: Macrobrachium rosenbergii; assembly: GCF_040412425.1. Lineage (NCBI taxonomy): Eukaryota > Metazoa > Arthropoda > Malacostraca > Decapoda > Palaemonidae > Macrobrachium > Macrobrachium rosenbergii. Next base: position 4,838,658 of record NC_089768.1, on the reverse strand, counting down.
CATAGTTGCTCGCTGGAGTGACTGGCGAGCTTTAACGTCGGCACTTGCTTCTTTGACTATTGTTTGCACGTTGAAACTGCATGTGAGTTCCGATGATCAAAGAACTCGAACGGTCTTTGTGTTTCTAGCTAAGGAAAAGTGGCTGCTGTTGAGAGAGAGAGAGAGAGAGAGAGAGAGAGAGAGAGAGAGAGAGAGCAGGGTGGGAGAGAAAAAAAGGAAGTGATTGTACTTTTTTCTGTTATAAATATAAAACCTACTCTCTTTCCCTCTCTCAAGAGTCAAAAAACAAAAAAAAAAAAAAAAAAAGGTGGGGGATGGACCTCGGCAAGGTTATCCTCAAGGGGAGGGGGCGGGGGGAGGGCTCGGCAAGGTTATCCTCAAGGGAGGGCCTCGGCAAGGTAATTCTCACGGCCGGGAGGGTGAGACTATTCATAAGATTCTCACTCTCTCTCTCCTCCTACTTGTTTCCTGGTTGACTGGCTACTTCGCTTAACGGTTAATCGCTAATCTTTACAGTACATCAAATTGTATTTTATTTTAGGCCAGCGAGTTAGATTTACTATAAATCAATATGTATGTTTAGCAAATAAGATCGTTCTCCATCTCTCTTTCAAATATGGTTGGCAGGTACATATTCATACGTTCCAGACCCGTTCTCTCATTCTCCTCCTCAGTGTTTATGCGTTTGCCTATTTGTTTGGAGCATAAGAGCGATTGAGTGCTGCATAGTGAACATTCAAGTAACGAAAAAGCAGCAGCAAAGGGTCTCTCTCTCTCTAATCTAAATTCTCTCTCTCTCTCGTCAAACATGAAGGATTACAAGGAATGACTGCTCGCATTAGGAGCGTACAGTTAAGTCTCTCTCTCATCAGGTGCGTTGTCGAAATGAGTCAGCCTATTAATCCTTGGCGTTTACGTTGAGTATTAATTGTCAGATCTGTGGCGAAAATAATGAAAATATCGATGAATAATGCTTTGAACTGTTAATTAAAAACGAAGGCAGGCGATATGAGGTGGTGATTGTTGTTTTATAACTGATGGTTGTTTGTTGACTTGTTCTACTGCTGCCTTGGTACTGAAAGGATGATTTGGGAACACCTAATAAAGTTACTTCGATTAATTAATAAAGAACACCTTTTTTTATATTAATGCGAGCAGTATTTTTGTATTTCTCCGGGGGGAATAGATTTTTCCTTGTTTAATTTTTGTAAAGTTCGTCATAAAAACGGGGACGAGCATTTGGATGAATACGCGTCCCCATTTTTATGTTTTGAAAAGATCGTGGATGTGAAAGTACTGCGGAAAATCTTGTTCCCCTGAACACTGACGTTTTTCTATTTCGGGGCAATATTTGCTACGATAATAGTTTTTCGTGGAACTGGAATTGCATCCTGTACAGTTTGGGGTTTTAGTTTTATATAAGTATTTATTCATCTGTCTCTACATTAGCTCTGTTTGCTTTAGTGTTTTAATGCTAATTAAGAACTTATTTGGTTTAGCCAGCTATGAAAACAGTTGGATTCAAGCTATTTTAAGACCAAATATATGTGACTGAAAATGGAGTTGGAGCTTATTTAAATTCTGTATGTTTTCCTGAAATCCTCCACTTTAAACTGCTTGACACACACTAAAATTTTACATACACACACACAGTATATATATATATATATATATATATATATATATATATATATATATATATATATATATATATATATATATGTGTGTGTGTGTGTGTGTGTGTGACCAATATGTATGTATCTTTGTGTATGTATGTATATACACATAGGTATTACTGAGACAAATATATATATATATATATATATATATATATATATATATATATATATATATATATATTATATATATATATTATATATATATATATATATATATATATATATATATATATATATATATGTGTGTGTGTGTGTGTGTGTGTATATGTATGTATTTGTGTGTATGTATTTGTATATACACATACGTACAGAAAATATATATATATATATATATATATATATATATATATATATATATTATATATATATATTGTATATATATATATATATATATATATATATATATATATATATATATAAGTATATTGAAACTATATAAATCTTAGCTTGTTAACACTTAGACGTAATGTACGGCTTCCATCCACTGGTCAAGCCACAATAATGTATTTAGCATTGTCTATCTTACTCTTGTTATTAATTAATTATATTTCTTATTGCTGCGTGTATTTTATTCTTAACCCTTTGATTACGGCCGAGATGAGACCTCACACTTACCACAATCCGGAGGGTTTTCAGACAAGTAGTCACCTGTAGCATGCTACCAGACGCACGAAATCGTAAACAATCATTGTAATAGCGTTTGTATTTGTTGTTTTGCTGCAAATTAACCTGTTTTATTTATATGATAATATTGTGATAGTAGCGATCCGTGATATAGATATTATGCAATTAATGTAACAACACAAATAAATAAACATAGGATAAGTACTATATATCGGGGTTTAGTGTTGCCAGAGGTATAAGCACTGCACTGATTGAGGATGACAGTCTTTTTTTTTTTTTTTTTGTCATTTTTCTAATTCTGTTTGAACTGTAAAGGACAGCTACATCACAGTTGTGTATTATAGTTAAAAATTATTTGTATATTCGTCAGAAAACTAATCATAAAGAATGTTCATCATTTTTATGGTTCCGCTTACTATTCCACTAGCTGGGCAAAAAAAAAAAGAGAGAGAGAGAGAGAGAGAGAGAGAGAGAGAGAGAGAGAGAGAGAGAGAGAGAATAAAAAATTTTTACCTATGATTTATTCCTTCTAATTGTACATCAATAACATTGAGAGTAAGTAGACACAATCACAATATTGGTTGCAATATTAACCACATTTCTGGGTAATATTTTTATCAATGATCAAGCACCCAGCTGACAAGGGATACGCAATCTAGAAATTCAGATGAATTCTGCAGTGTTTGAAAAATGGTTTAAAACCCAGCTTCTTCCCAATATAGGGCCATCTGCCATCATAGTGTTGGATAACGCTTCTTATCATTCAGTTCGAATTAATAAACCTCCGACAATGTCTGCCAAAAAGGATGAAGTTAAAGACTGGCTAATAAAAAATTAGTAAAGTTGCAAAGACATTCATGTAAAGAAAATGATTACGTGATTGACAGACTGGCAAGAGATCATGGACATAGTGGTTAGGCTGCCTCCATATCACTGCCAGTATAATGCAACAGAACTGATATGGGCGCAGGTGAAATCATACGTGGCAAAGAAGAATCATTTTAAAAAATCAGACCTGCTTCCTTTGGTCAAAGAAGCAATTGAATCCATATCTTCTGACAACTGGGCTAATGATGTGAGACATGCCGAAGATATAAAAAGAGATGACGCTTCAAGAGATGTTTGCATTGATAAATATATAGATTCTTTTGTTATCGATGTAGCATCCTCTGACGAGGATTCTTCATAAGTAATGTCTCCTCATACTTCGATTGTAAATAAATTTATTGCTTTCCCTTGTTGTGTGATATCCTGTTGAACACTGAAATTGAAATAAATTGAAATATAGATCTGTTTTTCGACAGAAAGTGGCAGAAATATCTTTAAAAATCTACATATAACAGAAATGCCACAGCAGTGATGAGTATCATATGACAGTGCTTTAAAAGCACAGGTAAATCTAATACTGTATAAATGTAATAATATATATATATATATATATATATATATATATATATATATATATATATATATATATATATATATATAATTGTGATATAGTTTTGAGCTTTTGAATTGCTTTCTTTCGTGCATGCCGTAATCCGTCTTTACCTCCTTGCTGTATCAAGGTTGAATTTTCACTGTACAGCTATAAAATAGCTCATAATAAACATTCTTTAAATATTGTTACACCCTATATATATTATATATATATATATATATATATATATATATATATATATATATATATATATATATATATATATATATATATATATATGGGTGTAACAATATTTAAAGAATATTTATTATGAGCTATTTTATAGCTGCACAGTGAAAATTCAACCTTGATACAGCAAGGAGGTAAAGACGGATCACGGCATACACGAAAGAAAACAATTCAAAAGCTCAAAACTATATCACAATTATATGACTTCGATAACAGCAAAGGAACAGTAATAAAAAACTATAGTAGATGACGTAACTCAAGAACATTGCTCAGTACAGCATCCAAATAAACAAAACTGAAAATGAAAGCACATCTAGGTTTCCAAATTTCTTGCATCTATCATTTTCATATATTGAATTTTTTTTTTTTATCTAAAATTTAAGTGGGACAACAAAACTTCATTCAGAACTTTCTATTATAGTACACGTGCTTGATAACAGGCGCAAACAATGAGAGCTTGAAGTCAGAAGGTTAATGGTCAGTTTAAGAGGGGCAAAGTCTCTTCCTAAAACGGTCGTACTATAGTAAACCCCCGAAATCGCCTTTCTTGTTTACTTGCTAACCTTGTTTACTCTTATTCAGTTTTCATCCTCTGGACTTTACTACTGAAGGTAATCTATTTCTTGTTTTGTCATTGTCATTTTCAATCTTTAAAGCATTTTAATTTTGTAAGCTCTGTTGTCAGTTTTAATTAGTGTTTTTGTATCTTTTTAGCCAGAAAAGATGGGATATATGGGTGATCCTGAAGCGCACCTATTAATAAATATATCAATGATGAGCTGACTGTTCTTCCTATCCTGATTACTCGTCCTACTATATATACTTATTATCAATTAAAATATATCGGTAACATATATGAAAATATATATTTATATATGATATTATGTATATATATTTATTGTATATATATATATATAAATATATATATATATATATATATATATATATATATATATATATATATATATATATATATATATATATATATATATATATATATATATATATATATATATATATATATCTTTCTATCTATGCATCTATCTCTGTGTCTAACTATCTGTTAATACACACACTAACACACACATATATGTATACATACGTATATATTAACTTTATCACATACACAATTGTTCTGTGCATTAACTAAATTACTAAAAAGGACCTCATTCAAACTGGATGGTATCTATAGATACCATGCAGTTTGAATGAGGTATATATTTATATATATATATATATATATATATATATATATATATATATATATATATATATATATATATATATATATATATATATATATATATATATACATATATATATATAAGGAAGCAGTAGGGAAAGGCATCCTCATCATCTACAGTTTATTTTCAATGCCGACGTTTCGCGACGAATTCCAAGTCGCATTTTCAAGGCTATAAAATATAATATAATTTGCGAACATCAATAACAAATTAATGCAATGGCAACAGCTCTTTATGTAGTAAAAATATTTAAAACAAAACACCTCATTCCAAGACAAGTCAATAATGAGTAAAAGGAGTTCACTAAAATCTTAAAACAACCTACCTATATGAAAGAAAGAACAAGACTAACATAAATAAGTACAAACAGAGTGAGGAAAACCAGTTGCCCAAACTAGGCTATAAACAATTTCACTGAGGACGATTGAGTATTTAACGACGGCACAGTCTTCCTGATAATTATGGATTCTAGGATGGTTAAGTCGTTGTTGTTCTGCACTCGGCCTAGGATGGAAAAAATCCTTGCTGTCAATATAAGTTTTACATAATTTTGAATGATTTCGTATATTTGATTGCTCAGGATTAGATAACCTGCTACCTGTTCTATGACTTATGCCCCTGTGGGAATCTATGCGGACCTTCAACAGCCTCCTCGTGCATCCCCATATGTATATCCCGTGATCACATCCCGGGCAAGTGTACTTGTAAACAACGCTGGACGAAAACAGAGGACTGAGCCGGTCTTTGACTCTGAACAGAGACCCTATTGTAAAGGGATTTTTCGGGATGATTTTCAGGTTTAAAGCTGGAAAACTCTTTTGAATAATGGCTGTGCATTTTCTCCTAAAAGTATCATCATGCACGAAAGGGAAACTTGCATACATCTTTAGTTTCGGCACAGTCGATTCAGGTGTTGCCTGAGTCATTTTCTGTAGTAGCAGTTTATTTAGGGATCTGAAAAAAAGTCGTGATGGAAAACAATTATTATTGAAATATTTCACTAAAAAGGATATCTCATCGTGGAAACTCTTCCAGTTTGACGAGTGGGTGTAAGCCCTATGGAGGAGGGTTAAAATAGAGTTCAGTTTCAAAATGAAAGAAACACGAACTATAAAAATTCATTCCCAAACCAGTAAATGTATTTTTCTATACACACCTGTGTAAAAACCTGAGTCACCTCTGGAAATAATAAGATCAAGGAAGGGGAGTTTGTTATTTACCTCCTTCTCCATAGCGAACCTTATGTTTGGATGTTGTCGGATGACGAACTCCAGAAAGGACTCTGCATGACATTCATGACGAAATAGGAGAACGTGTCGTCAACATATCTTCGATAAAATAGAGGGCGGAACCTAATGGGACATTCTTCTGTTATGCGCTCCTCCAGGGAGCACATGAAGATGTTAGCAAAAATTGGACCAAGTGGTGATCCCATGGCCATCCCTTCAGTTTGTTTATACAAACTGAAGGCAAAAAATTCGTGTCCAGCACGGCCAGCTCTAAAAAGTTGTTAAAAAAATGTCCTACTAAAATTAGCTAAAAAAATTGCATCTTCATCAGTAAAAAGTTTGCTTAATATTATCTCAGTATTATTATTATTATTATTATTATTATTATTATTATTATTATTATTATTATTATTATTATTATTATTATTATTGTTATTATTATTGAGAAGCAATTCCACAGTTATGTATATGTACATATATTTAAAGATAAATATACAACTGTGGATTTGCTACTTCATTTTAAGACTCATGCTACTATGAGTATTTTTTTATTACTATTATTTTTTTTTTTTAGAATATGAATCCAATTCATACGGGACAAGCATACAGGGACCATTGACTTGAAATACAAGCCTCCCAAAGTATATGGTAGACAGGTTTTCCAGGAATATTGGAAAAGTTTTCCGTGCGTCTTTAATAGTGTTCTTGAAGACTCTAAAACTTATTTCTTTTCCGAAGAAGAATTTTTATTTAAATAAGACAAGCGATTTAAACTACTCTGTATCCTTCAAAAAATCTATTATAATTTGATGCTGGTACCATAAAAAAACTATATATTTATAACTTACTCTGCTATGCGAAAAAACTTAATCATTCCTTGCTGGAGGCAGCCATCTCTCTCTCTCTCTCTCTCTCTCTCCCCCTTAATAAGGTGATCAATGGCAATGGAGAAGCCTTGTTAAAACAAAAAAGGTCACTTTTCTCTTGAAGCTGACTGGATTACTGGGCGCTAGTGATGACCATTTCAGGAAACAGAAATTCTTGAGACCACCTTATTTTTAACTATTGGGAAAAATTAACGCACACAGACGCACAAACCAGTGTATACACACACACACACACAAACACACACACACATATATATATATATATATATATATATATATATATATATATATATATATATATATATATATATATATATAAAATATATGTATATATACTTATATATACATATATTTATGTATATGTATCTATCTATAATAATAATTTCCAAGTTGATCTTGTCCTCCCCGGGGTGAAATTTTCTAGAAAGCTTTATTGCCACGAAAATAGCATTTTTTTTAAAGAAATAAATGTAAATGTAGCGAAAAATCATCATCATCGTATCCTTTTCCCTCGTCGTCGGGAGGAGATATCTATCTATCTATCTATCTATCTATCTATCTATATGTATATATATACATATATATAGATATGTAAATATATATAGATATATACATATATATATACATATATATATATATATATATATATATATATATATATATATATACATACATATATACTGTATATATTTATATATGTATGTATGTGTATGTATATATACATATATATATATATATATATATATATATATATATATATATATATATATATATAAATATATATATATATATATATATATATATATCTATATATATATATATATATATATATATATATATATATATATATATATATATATATAATATATATATATATATATATATATATATATATATATATATATATATATATATATATATATATATATATATATATATATATATATATATATATATATATATATATATATATAATATATATATATATATAATATATATATATATATATATATATATATATATATATATATATATATATATATATATATATATATATATATATATATATATATATATATATATATATATATATATATATATATATATATATATATATATATATATATATATATATATATATATATATATATATATATATATATATATATATATATATATATATATATATATATATATATATATATATATATATATATATATATATATATATATATATATATATATATATTATATATTTCGAGGATACGATGATGATTTTTCACTAAATTTTTAATTTCTTTCTTTTTTTAAATATTGATGTTTTCGTGGCAATAAAGCTTTCAAGAAAATTTCATACCTTCTGCTGCAAGAAAGAATCATTGTCGCCTGGCGCCGTAATATCTTCGTGTTTTTCCTGCAGTCGTTTTAGAATTCTTCAGCTCATGCGTATAGTGCCATCACTCAATAGGTGCACTGACACCAAGGACTACAGTGGCCATCTCAGGGATCCTCCAGGAAGACGTCTTGAAGCCTTCAGAGACAGCATGTGAGCAAAGAAGGCGAAGTTTATGGTTAAAATGAACTGGATGACGAAGCAGATCGACTAAAAGAGATTTTCAAGAGGAAAAGTACATCACGAGAATGGCAGATAGCTTCAGTCTGTAATTGTTTACTGCTGAAAATATGGACTACTTCGCGGAGCAGTATGAAGTCGAGGTTCCGCCTTCTGCGATTATTCGGCACCTCTACAGTCGTAGTGTCACTCACGGACGCAAGCTCTTCATTCGAAATAAGGAAGGAAATAATCAAGAAGAGAGGAAGACAGTGGAACGGAGGAACTGAAGAATTTATACGAAATAAAAGGTAGAGAACTTGAGGTGTTTTCTAAGCTGATTGAGAGGATTTTGGATGCCCAAAATTACCGCTTGGAGCAGTTCTTCGCTCGAAATAAGAAAAAGAAGGAACAAAAAGAGACGACATCGGCGTGGAGGTATACTGAAGAATGCTGACGAAGAATAAAGTAGATAACCTGAGGTGTTAGAAACTACTTCAAAGATTTTGGATTCACAGAATTACTTTTCGGAGAAGCAAGGAAGAATCGAAGGGATGATCAATATCGTCAGTAAGAGGGAATCTCATAAGTTTATAGAAGACGACTCCTTAAAGCAAAGAAGCTGTTTATGTGCCAGAAAAAGAACTCCAAGTAATGGTTATCGCGATGTTGAAATGATCTAAAACCTTCGAGATTTTCCTTGAAGACATTTTGGAATCCTTCAGTCCTCCGGCTCCTGGAAGGACGAGAGAAATGCCATTCGCGCATGCGCCGAGCTTCAAAGTGTCCAAGAACAATCTCCGAGATGCTTCAAATCGTCTGGAAGCCTTCGGAGACAGAAAGTGTCAGTTTTGAAAAGTAGGGTAAGAGAAAGCAAAGAGTATTGGTGAGGGAAGGGTCCGACCCAGAGGCCGCTTCCTTCCTCCAAGGAAGCAGCCTATGGGTCTGACCCTTCCCATGGAAAGGGCCCAAGCCCTTTAAGGATTGGCCCCAAAAGCCTACAAGGCTTGCCAGTCTTTTGAGGGTAGCCTCTTGAAGGGAAGGGTCCGACCCAGAGGCTGCTTCCTCGGAGGAAGGCAGGTATCCTGTCAGGCTGGGGAAGCAGGCCTGGAGAGGCCCAAGAACTTCAAGGATGAGGCCCAAAGTCCTCCTAGGCTGGCCAGTCTCTTGAGGGCAGCCTTGAAGGGAAGGGTCTGACCCAGAGGCTGCTTCCTCGGAGGAAGGCAGGTATCCTGCCAGGCTGGGGAAGCAGGCCTGGAGAGGGCCCAAGAACTTCAAGGATGAGGCCCAAAGTCCTCCAAGGATGGCCAGTCTCTTGAGGGCAGCCTTGAAGGGAAGGGTCCGACCCAGAGGCTGCTTCCTCGGAAGAAGGCAGGTATCCTGCCAGGCTGGGGAAGCAGGCCTGGAGAGGGCCCAAGAACTTCAAGGATGAGGCCCAAAGTCCTCCAAGGATGGCCAGTCTCTTAAGGGCAGCCTTGAAGGGAAGGGTCTGACCCAGAGGCTGCTTCCTCGGAGGAAGGCAGGTATCCTGCCAGGCTGGGGAAGCGGGCCTGGAGAGGGCCCAAGAACTTCAAGGATGAGACCCAAAGTCCTCCAAGGATGGCCAGTCTTTTGAGGGCAGCTTGAAGGGAAGGGTCCGACCCAGAGGCTGCTTCCTCGGAGGAAGGCAGGTATCCTGCCAGGCTGGGGAAGCAGGCCTGGAGAGGGCCCAAGAACTTCAAGGATGAGGACCAAAGTCCTCCAAGGACTGGCTAGTCTCTTAAGGGCAGCCTTGAAGGGAAGGGTCTGACCCAGAGGCTGCTTCCTTGGAGGAAGGCAGGTATCCTGCCAGGCTGGGGAAGCGGGCCTGGAGAGGGCCCAAGAACTTCAAGGATGAGACCCAAAGTCCTCCAAGGATGGCCAGTCTCTTGAGGGCAGCCTTGAAGGGAAGGGTCCGACCCAGAGGCTGCTTCCTCGGAGGAAGGCAGGTATCCTGCCAGGCTGGGGAAGCAGGCCTGGAGAGGGTCCAAGAACTTCAAGGATGAGGCCCAAAGTCCTCCTAGGCTGGCCAGTCTCTTAAGGATAGCCTTGAAGGGAAGGGTCTGACCCAGAGGTTGCTTCCTCGGAGGAAGGCAGGTATCCTGCCAGGCTGGGGAAGCGGGCCTGGAGAGGGACCAAGAACTTCAAGGATGAGACCCAAAGTCCTCCAAGGCTGGCCAGTCTCTTGAGGGCAGCCTTGAAGGGATGGGTGGGCAGCCTTGAAGGGATGGGTCCGACCCAGAGGCTGCTTCCTCGGAGGAAGGCAGGTATCCTGTCAGGCTGGGGAAGCAGGCCTGGAGAGGGCCCAAGAACTTCAAGGATGAGGCCCAAAGTCCTCCAAGGATGGCCAGTCTCTTAAGGGCAGCCTTGAAGGGAAGGGTCTGACCCAGAGGCTGCTTCCTCGGAGGAAGGCAGGTATCCTGCCAGGCTGGGGAAGCAGGCCTGAGAGGGCCCAAGAACTTCAAGGATGAGACCCAAAGTCCTCCAAGGCTGGCCAGTCTCTTGAGGGCAGCCTTGAAGGGAAGGGTCCGACCCAGAGGCCGCTTCCTCGGAGGAAGGCAGGTATCCTGCCAGGCTGGGGAAGCAGGCCTGGAGAGGGCCCAAGAACTTCAAGGATGAGGCCCAAAGGCCTCCAAGACTGGCCAGTCTCTTAATCCTATCTGGTGTAAGTTGGGTCTGGGCAGACCCACCCTACGGGATTTTTTTTCATTTTTAGATAATTTTATTTAATAATCGTTTTAGTTGATTCTATGATTACCAAAATATGGGAAATTATTAATTATTTTAATTTTCATTAGCCCTTTGATTACGGCCGAGATGAGACCTCACACTTACCACAATCCGGAGGGTTTTCAGACGGTAGTCACCCGTAGCATGCTACCAAACGCACGAAATCGTAAACAATCATTGTAATAGCGTTTGTATTTGTTGTTTTGCTGCAAATTAACCTGTTTTATTTATATGATAATATTGTGATAGTAGCGATCCGTGATATAGATATTATGCAATTAATGTAACAACACAAATAAATAAGCTGCCAGTAATAAAGGAATATTCCAAAATCCGCAATTATTCCAACGGTCACGCCAACCAAATTCGACAAAGTGGAAGGTACAGCGAGCTGAAAACAAAGCGGGTCATTTCTGTCAAAGCACACGTGCATCTCAATATCACCTACATACATACATACAGTATATGTACAAACACACACACACATTACTGCATCTATATATATATATATATATATATATATATATATATATATATATATGAATCCATGACAACGGCAACAATGATTACGACACAACAATACATTTTGGACACTAGCGAATATGGACATTTGGAAGGTGACAATCGTATTTCCATGGCTGAGACGTGGTGGTACGTGAGATGCCGGAATCCTTTGATGGAAATGACCGGTCGTTGTTTTCTGCTCTTGCTTACCTTCCACCTGTGTTGAGTTTGGTGGCCCTGAACGCTGGAATACTACCTTGGGAATAGGGCCTGGGATTATCCCTTGTCCTTCGGACAGATTCCAATTCAATGTTTGATTGACGATGGCGGTCAAAAGTCAGGGGAAAGTGGAAACAACCTCCTTGAATGGAAATCGTATTAGCCGCAAGTAAAAGGAGGTTCCAGAATCCGCATTTGTCAATGAAACAAGGAATTGGAGACTGCCAGGGCTTGGGATAATCCCGGGGGCCCATTTTCAAGCTAATATTCCAACGGTCACGCCCACCAAATTCGACAAAGGTGGAGGGTACAGCGGCTGAAAACAAAGCAGTTCATTTCTGTCAACAGGACACGTGCAGGACGCGCGTCGTCTGTCACACTTGCATGTGACATGTAAACACAATTGCCACCTCGCCACATTCACTAGGGATCAATATTATAAATCACATTGCTGATCAAAATGTGTAATTGTGTGGTGTGTGTATGTGTATGTATATATATACTGTATATGTATGTATGTATGTATGTATGTATGTATGTATGTATATATATATATATATATATATATATATATATATATATATACATATATATATATAATTAACTATATATACATGTGTGAGTACTTATATATATATATATATATATATATATATATATATATATATATATATATATATATATATATATATATATATATATATATATATATATATATATATATATATATATGAAGGCAATGCCCTGAAGGAAAGAGAAACGAGTCTGCTAAGTAAAGGACAATACGTCGAAAAGCCTTGCAATACTCTGTTGCTTCTCTTTCCTTCGTGGAATTGTCTTTATTCATATATTCATCACGTTCCATATTCTCGTGATTCAGTTATATATATATATATATATATATATATATATATATATATATATATATATATATATATATGTATATATATATATGTGTGTGTAATATATATACAATTAATTACATATATATGAGTGTATATATATATGTATATATGTTTGTGTGTGTGTGTGTTTGTAAAATACAAACACATACTCACACCTATCCCTATAAAAATAAAAAATTGGATAAATTCCTGTTACAAAAATGATTAGCCACATATGAACTGTATATATATATATATATATATATATATATATATATATATATATATATATATATATATATATATATATATATATATATATATATATATATATATATATATATATAATATACATATATATATATATATATATATATACTACTATATATATATATATATAATATATATATATATATATATATATATATATATATATATATATATATATATATATATATATATATATATATATATATATATATATATATATATATATATATATATATATATATATATATATATATATATATATATTTAATCATTTAATCACTAACATCTTGGAATTTGTTCAATTGTTTTTGAACCAATATTCGGGGAAGTTGTAGGGTTTTGTAGATCATTTTATTCTGTTATAATTTTCTACAGATATTTTTCTTTTCCTTCAATTATTCTAGTGGTACCTGTTTACTTACATCTTATTTTTGAGAAACATCTAAAGAAAATGTCAGCAAATGCCGCATGAAAGTTGGGTATTGTTCTTAAGTCCTCATATACTTATATGAGTGATTAAATCAGTGCAACATTTTTTTAGGTAATTTGTCCTTCCTTTACTAGGATACTGTTCTCCGGGAGATGTCTGCTTCTGCCAGAGATTTATATCTTTTAGAGTGGTTCGAGGTGGAAGGTTTCTTTGGCAGCTATGCCTTGGACTATAGACGGATGGTCTCTTGTTTGTCACTTTTTCATAAGTTGTATTTTGACATATCTTTCACATTCTCAGTTGATCCCTGATCCCCTGTTGCTGTCGAGAGCAACCAGATTCGCTGAACAGCAGCATCAATGTGCAGTAAATGTACCTCGCCTTCGAACTTTTCAGTTCCAGGGGACCTTTATTCCTCACGCCTTACGACTGTGGAACAGCCTCTTTACTGAGGATGTGTTGCAAACGGAACTTCAAAAGTTCAAGTGAATGTAATGCATTACTACCCTTATGCAATACATCTTGTATTTAATACTTTGTTTACATTTTTATTTATTTATTGTTAGTACATCTGTTTTCTAATAACTGATCTCCTCTTTCTGTATTTCCTACTACCTTCTGTTATGTCACTCGAATGAACACCATTTTCTTAGTATGCTTGAATTTCAAGTTAGTTACCCCTGTGGGCTTGTTTCATATGGATAGTGTTCATCTTTCTGAATAATAATAATAATAATAATAATAATAATAATAATAATAATAATAATAATAATAATAATAATAATAACAACAACATTGTCTATATTCATTAATCTCATGGTAACGGTTATTATATTGTTATTATTATTCTCATATATCATAAATCATCAATACCATGATTATCAGATTTACATTACATCCAACTCATTTTATATTTTATGATATCCAGTCTTCAAAGGACAGAAAAGGAACATTAAACGCAAAATAGTAATTTACTCTCTCTCTCTCTCTCTCTCTCTCTCTCTCTCTCTCTCTCTCTCTCTCTCTCTCTCTCTCTCTCTCTCTCTCTCTCTCTCTCTCACTAAAGACTAAAGCCATAATTTGATGAAGAAAATTATAATACGGATGAATTTCAACATTTATTTTTACAAAAATCTTTTTGCTGTAGATAAAAAACAAAATCAGAAAATGTATAAACACATAAGACTCAATATGATTGGAAGAAGCTTTTATGACATAAGTTGAATGAAATCAAACAATGTGAATAACAAATGGTTATGAATCTGAATATTTAATAAGCTGAACATAATAATCTTGACAAAACTTTTACGACTGAATTCTAGTAATTCAGAAGTGTGTGGTATTCTCTGAAACAAGGAGCGACACATAGTCCTACATTGCAGTCTTTACACATGAAATATGTCTGCTGGCCTTTCTTGGGCCTACGGGATGTATGCGAGCACACACGACATCTTAGTCTAGGTCGCAGTTGTTTTTCTGTTGAGGGAACTGGATCAGGAAAGTGTCTTTCTGTTAGCCGCCTTGGCTGCGTTATTACGGTGCGGGTAATTATCTTGTTAGGTGCTGGAGGGTACCTTTCAATCAACTGCAGAACGACTGACTTAGAAAACTGTAAATATGACCCTTTCTTGCCAGTAACAAATCCATGCAAGTGATGACAGTTTACTAGTATCATATCAAGCAGACGGAAAAATAGTTTTATGTACCATCTCGTGGTTTTACGGATACACTTCACAGAACTAATAAGCATGTCGTTCTTGTCCACAATCCGCATTTTCTTATTATAGTCAACAACGCATGCAGGTTTTTGCACAAATTCCCCTGGTCGACACCTTTTTCACAGTCTACCATTATATTTTCATGTACTGAGGATAACATATACACTGTCCTGTTATCCTGCCATTTTAAACCTAATATTCCATTGCAGTTTTGAGACGAAATCTCAGATTTGTTCACATCAGGAAATTTAGGCATAAATTTCCTATTTTTCCGGACTGTTCCACATGCTCCTGTTTCGTTGTCGCCCAAATACTTGAGCAGTTTTGGGCTGCAATACCAATTATCGAAATACAGGATGTGATGTTTTCCGAGATGCGAGGCCATAAATGTTTTTACCACAGAACCAGATACCCTAGATCCTCATCTACCAATATCTCTGTATCTTTTCCAGTATAGATTATAAAATCGACAATATAATCCGTTTTGGCATCACAAAGTTCAAATATTTTCACTCCAAATCGACTTCTTTTATCTGGAATGTACTGCTTGAAACTTAGCCTTCCCTTCCATAACATTAAACTTTCATCTATGCATAAATCCTGGAAAGGTTGAAATTTTTCCCGGAATTTTCTACGCACACTGTCGAGCACGGGTTTAATTTTTTTAAGTTTATTATCTGGGCTTGTTTCCTGTGAATTATCAACGAAATGTAGAACCCGTAGAATTTGAAGAAATCTGTCCCTTGCCATCAGCCTTCTCACTCCTTTTGTCTCGAATGTCTCAAGCGTAGTCCAGTAATCTACGATGCGATGTTTACTTATATGGGACATGATCATAATCACACAAAGGAACCGTATCATTTCCTCCACAGTAACCTGAGCAAATTTTCGCAAATACTTTGGCACTGCATCTCCTAGCGTATCAACAAGGAATCTCTGATAACGGTTTGTCTCTTCAGCAATCAGCCCCATAAATTCGTTGTCGAAAAATTCAAAAAAATAGTCTACTTCCTTTGAATTTTCATTCACATTACATTTCGACGTAATGCCACTGCCACTGCTGTCAAATATGAAATCTCTGGGCTGGAAATTGCTGGCAGCCCACTCCCACTCATCACCTGGGTCACTTCGCTGTCTCCGCCTTCTTTTGACACCTTGGCTTTCATTTGTAGGTGGCAGATTTTCGTCATTTTCACTGTCGGTTGATATTTCATCACTGTCTCTTGTACCAGGACCATAATTATCCACTTCATTTCCTTCTAAATCCGATTCATTTTCATATTCAGAAAATGAGTCGAGAAGGTCTATAAAATAGTTATCCTCGTCGAGAGCTCTTCTCTCGATCTGCCGGCGGTCAACTCGAGGATGTCGTACCCTTGACCCGTCCTCCTGTGACATCTTGATGAAGACTAATGAATTTTAGGGAAACACGTGAATTTATATGAATTCACTGTATGGCAACTGACAGACTGTTACCATATCAAGAAAAAGAGGCCAGTATTTCAATCATCAGTCCTTCACATAAAAGGAAATTACCGGTGCTCGTATACGACACAACAGTGTTCCGGGCCAGTTTATTAAATGCGTCGTATACGTTACAACCGAAATCAAAGGGTTAATGGCTTGTTTCATATGTTAGTTTTGTATTTTGCCTTTGCAGCACAATTTTTTAACACCTCCTCTTCTCATTCCGTGTGAGTCCATCAGAGAATTATAGGTTCCTCCTAAAATTCATTACTATCTGCTAGGTTTTACATAACTTCATTCAATTGTTTAAAGATCTGTCTTTGGTTTATACATTACATTATATATATATATATATATATATATATATATATATATATATATATATATATATATATATATATATATATATATATATATATATATATATATATATATATAATGTTATGACCCTATACCCAGGTCAAATAGGGCCATAATCTCTTACTGCATCTGTTTTAAGAAAAGTGTCGTATCAGGTACCAATGGCCTGGCGTTGGGTCAGCAGATTCCTTCTCTCTCCCTGTATCTAACCTCAGACAAAGGCCTACTGGAATTAAACACTGAGATACAAAAGTAGACTTTATTTGGAAATTTAGCGAAAGTAATTCAGCAAAAGCTACAGTCATGAAATAGAAAATGGAGTGATTCATACCCCATATAAATGGAAATCACAACTAGAGGAAATTCAGATGCACAATCCATCGAATTAATGATTCTAGACCAACCAATACTAGTGACTAACACCCTGGTCATCTAGACCAAAATAAATGTCATAGAGTATGTAAAGAACACCACTTACAGAATATTCGTCCTCACAAGACGAACACAGAATTCCTGTTAAAAGAAACATATCATATATTAAAACCTGAAATGGTGTTTAAAGAAATCAATATTCAAAACAGAAAAATGCGAAATGGAGAACAAAATGGGAAAATGCATAATTGAGGATCAGAGGAGTTTCACTGTGACACAAACTGGGTATTTCCCCATAGTGTCTGAAACGATATAAGTGTTAATGAGTTATCTTACTCACTTTCTGTGGCTGTAAATAACGAATCTCACAGTGGCGGTTCTTATCCATTAACACTGCACAACAAGCAAATCACATCCAGCCACAAACCAAATCCCATAGCCATTGTATGTTCCTCTCATAGTATACCATTAGATAGTGCACACACATACGCACTCACTTAATAACTCCCCCCCGGAAGTGTGACGACACCGGTTCAATGTTCAAATGACCCCAACGCTTTCATCCATCTGTCACACTGTCTCCATGCACTTAGGACATGATCAAAAAGCACAAACAAATGTGTCAGATACCTGCTGTATCTAACTGTGGAAACCTTCAATGTCAAAATAACTGCACCTACCCCGGGTGTACTTCTGACAGGCCAGCACATAGTTCGTCACCAGACTTAATAGGAGCTCGGACCACCTACCCCTGGGTGCACCCTCCCAGGTATGATAAATGTCCGATCGAAAGTTCAGTAAGGGCCAGCTCCAAAAATCATAGCAAACCATATGCACTAGATATGAAAATTACTTGTCTCGTGTGTACGATTGTTATTCCAACAAAAAATTCATTGTAGAATGCATCACTTCACATCTAGCATTCTTGATGGTCTAAATATCCTGGACGGCTTGCAACTGTACAAGCCCCTGCTTCTCTTCACATCTTGAATTCTTGGCAATCCAACTATCCTGAACAGCTTACGACTGCACACGCTCATGTTGAATGCGGCCCCCACAAATCCTTTGTGCCAAACAGATGTTTCCCAGCAATGATGGTGACTTGTAGACGTCCTGCCCGACATCTCTCCAAAAACCATGGATCCTCTCATGAAGGCGCAGGCATAACGTAGACAGCCCCCATATCTAACTTGTATCAGTTGAGGCTCATAGAAGTCATTCCATAAGGCTCTGCTGTGAGGAAGTGGTGTAAAATGTAAGTCGGTCATGTCGACAGTCAACCCAAAAAGTACGTAGTCTCCTCACTATGCCATACTATTACTGAACCATTAAAACCACTGAGGAAAGGTCATATGATAAAACTATGAAATAATTCCAAGTTATTAACTAGATTTTCCACAATCAGCCCCCTATCAGGTACACTGCCTTTAAGATACTACTCATACAAAATCTTCCCAGTAAAAAATTATCTGAGAATCATACAGATATACTGACTTCATTAAAGGCGATTCCAAACATCCGAGAGGTAAAATATATCCCAAAATTCACCCTTAGAAGCGGCAGCCACTGACTTAACCTGAGTTTGAATTTCCGATGACAATCATGCATTCCGCTCTTTACTCAATATTCAACAAGGCAGTTTGACAGGAAGATAAAGCTACTGTAACGTCTAAAACCTCTCCCCGTCCTATCAACTTGTGACCAATAACCCATTTAAAGAAGCCCATAACGTCCCAAAACCTTACCGTAATTACTCACAACTATCTCGTAAAGTCATCAAAGTTTTACCCTGGTTAGCAAATACTGTCGATACCTGCTCAATTCTCAGCAAATTAGTAGTTAACATACTAAAACAATTGCTCCTATGATCAAACAACTACAATTACCAATGGCACAGCCCTCTTACTCCTTCTAGAAGAGAACTGAGAAATCGAAATTTGGAAGTCATTTTAAAGTCTACCTAACAAACAAATTACCATCTAATTCAAGCCCTGCAAAAGGTCTTCCTAACTAATTCCCCTCTAAGAAACGCTTCTGCATCTGCCAAAATCTCATCCTCATCTTGCTTAGCTTCTACTAAACTAATATCCCAGTCTGTGCAATCTCCAGATACATAACATACATGCGTACCATCTGCATCAGAAAAACTTCTACTAAGGGTGTCCACTAAATTATGTCTACCCTCTATATACCTCAGCTTAGCATCAAAATCCCTGATTTTCAGATACAACCTAGCCCTTCTATGGGAAAGATCTGGCTTATTAAAAAGATCCAACAATGGCTTATGATCTGTAAGAACCTCTACTTGATTGCCCATCAAGAGCATTTTGAAAAACACCAAACTAGACACTAAAGCAAAGGTCTCGTTGTCCACTACCGACCATAACCGTTCATTACTACCCCATGTCTTAAACTTCCTACTGTAAAATGCAATCGGATGGAGTCTTCCATTGAACTTCTGCATAAGGCATGCCCCTATGCCATCATAACTAGCATCTATTACCAACGTGAAAGGATGTTCCAAATCAGGAAACTTCAACACTGGGGGATTCACTAAGGAATCCTAAATCTTCTGAAAAGCTACTTGCTGTCCATCTCCCCATACAAACTGCACATCATCCCTCAGGACATCTGTCAAGGGAGATGCTAGAATAGAAAACCCCTTCACGAACCTATGGAAAAATCAAGCCATGCCTAAGAATGACCGAATCTACTTCTTTTTCGTCAGAGTAGCAAAATCCACAATTGCCCTAACTTTTATCATCATTCACACTAACACCCTCATTAGAAATGACATGGCCTAAATATACTATCTGTCTCTTCAGAAAATTACACTTAGCTAACTTTATCTTCAAACCTGCTAACCTAAGCCTCCTAAAAACCACCCTGAGAACCTCCAAATGTTCCTCTACTGAATCAGTAGCAACTAGTATGTCATCCATGTACAGGAAGACATTTTTCCCTCACAAGCCATGTAAAACTGTATTCATTAGCCTAGTAAATGCCATGGGACTACCTAATAAACCAAACGCCATCCGTATGAACTCATAATGCCCCTTCGGCAAAGAGAAAGCCGTGTACTCTCGACTCTCCTCACTAAGCATCAGATCAGTGGAAGAATAAATATTCTCACCCCCAATCTCAACAAATAAATCTGGCAAACACGCTACAGAGTAGTGATCAGGAATGGCTTTCTCATTCAACTTCCTAAAGTCCACACAAACACGGACTGAACCATCCTTCTTAGGCACTGCCAACAACCTGAAATTAAAAGGCGAGGAACTGGGCCTTACAATGCCTTCCTTCTCCCACTTATTAACCTCTTGCTCTACCTGTTCTCTAATCTTGAAAGGAATCCTATATGAAGGAACAAAAATAGGCTTAGTCTTGTCCTCCAACTGAACCTTGTGTTCTAACACATTTGTTAACCCTAACTTATCCCCTTTGAGTGTGACTGTGTCCACAAACTCAGCCAGAACATGTTCCACACTCCCAACATATTCTTTATAATCAGCATTGGCTAAATGATCCCTAAAAACCTGTCTCCTAGCCTGTAAATCTGCTTCTGAAAAACTACAAAAATCCCCAACAATAGCCACTGAATTATCTTCATCGACCCAGTCAACAAAGTCGATTGCATAAGTACCCTTCTGATAATTGCGAACTGAATCATTCCAGTTTAGCAATTCCACCCAAGTATCCCCTGAACTCGACGCCTTGTTTATAGAACCCACACACACTACCCCCTTCAGCTTTTCGCTACATTCATCCACACACACCTGTCTGGATTTATGCACTCCTTTCACTCAAACTTTCACCATAACAACCATACCAGGATCCAGAACCACATCATCCGACAAACCCCCTTATATCAATTCTTAACCACTGATACGTGTTCAGCATCTACTCGCAAATTCTCATACACCCCCAGCCCATCATCATCATCCATCACACTCACATCTGTCCCCTCATAAGGCACAAACACACCAGGTATTCCCACAGTTATACCACATACCTCTGTATAAACCGAGATTTTTTGTCTCTGGCATGCTGGATGATGCAGTAACAAAGTATTCCCCAAAGCAGCCCCTCGTATAACCAAGAGATAAATGCACATCTACGTATCACAAAACCCATAACCTATTTGCTTGAACATCTGATACCGTCTCTTTAGCAGGTCTCAAAGAGTGATTGGAAAACATCGATCAGAACAACTCATAATTCATCAAATTAATAGAGGCGCTTGTATCAATAAAAAAAAAAAACCATTACATTTATCCCATGTACAGACCCTTTTACCACTGGCTACTCCTCTGAGGGTTCCCCCAGAAGTCCTGTATCACAAAAAATGCCCATCCAGTTTCCCTTTGCAACCGATCGGTCTTTAGACAATGTCCGCCGATCACAAGATCCCCTCAAAAAATCCGCTTGAGCAACTTTCTTGCCTGAGCTACCAAAATACTGAAATGTAGACTTACCATTATACTGTCTCAGAGATGGACAAGACCGCCAAGGACAACCATAATTCCTACAACCACCACAATATTTAACACGACAAAATCTCTCAGTGTGTCCCTACATATTACAATTAAAACAACGAACCCATGGGGCCCGAAAACTCAACCTAACCATCGACCTTTGGCTATTCCGAACTTCAGCTAAACCCATCAAACCACAGACTGAATCTCTGCACCCTACACAAGCATATGCTGACCTAAGGAATCTCTGATCACCATTTCCTCTTGCCCTTTTCGCAGCTTTCCTCTTCATAATCAAATCTGTTAACTTATTCTTGGCTGATCACAAATACAAAATTTCCCAAGTCCTGCGAAAGGGCACCCCTTAAAGAAAAAACACAAGAAAAAACAATTTTCCTTGAAAGAATTCCCACACAGTAAGAAACCCATGATGTTAATTCCCTTTACTCTAACAATTATCCCCAAAAATCAAAAGAAAGTACTAATCAAACCCACAATTAAATCCAAACCCCATGGGGAAAAAAAAAAAAACGGGCAGGCCGAGCGCACAGCTGACCGCAAAGTAGGTCAAGATGAACTTCGAGTCTTCAAGGACAAACAAGAAAAAGCACTGTCCCCCCTCAAGTAAATAGAATGGGAGTCTACCCTCACTCACGTAAAGAAAACGGGACTCGAGCAAATGGATGCAAGAGAGAGAGAAAGAGAACCAGAAAGAGGTGGGAAAAGAATTCGATCCCCTCCCCTTAGTGCAATACTTTCCCTCTATCTCCCCAACACATCCATGATCTACTGAAGCACACAGAAAAAAACGCTGAGCTTAAAACTTCGGAGACACATCCGCCTCTCCCTTCGTCAAGGCAAAGATTGCCAAGTAAGCTGACAACAACAGCTTCTCCCTTTGCATACATGCACGTATGTACCCAAAATAAAACACGTACGTATGCAACTATAAAAAAACAATTTAAAATCCAAGAAATGTATATACACTTGCGCAAGAAATGTTCACTCCCAGTAACTCAACAACTGACAAAAAAAATTATTTCCCAATAATCAAAGTCCCGAGAGATAATACAATATAATTAAATAATCCCCTTATTAAACCCTAAACACTGATGCAAACTGCCGATTGCTATATAAAAAAAAAAAACACATAAGCCATGCCCAAAATTCAAATGCGCTGCGTAGAGGATGGCAAAGAAGGCAAGAAACTCGCCCAAACTAACGACGTCGCTGACACGTCACTCAGGGAATGACGACACTACTGCCAAGAATATTGGAGTATTAAAGGGTCAGTGAATATTTAAGAAATTACATGCACGTTGCTTATAACCTTGGAGGACTACATACTTCAAAATATTGAGCTTTGCAAACAATTGTTCTGTTCCTTTAAAATTTTAGATGGTCCTCGTCCATAAGACTAAATCTGATTTCATCTTTTATATATAATGTTAAATGATCTTGTCTAATACACTAAATTCAGTCTAAAATTCTAAGGCCTTAACCATGCGCCCATAAGAGGGACTACTGTCTGATCTTACGATGTTGCTCCAAAATATTTCGATATAGTTTGTCAGAGACTTAAAGGAGATAGAGAGAGAGAGGGGGGGGGGAGGGAGTGGGATGGAGGGGTGCACGTTGTTCCTCGTTTGGTAATTGTTCTCTTTTCTCCCAGAAATACAAGGCACTTTTGAAAGACGCACTTTGAGGCATCTTACCCTGAGAGGCTGCGGCCCTTACACACTCCCGCCTCTGCCGTCTCTTAGAGCATCGTATCCAACGAGTCCAAAGCCTTTCAAGTAGCGGCGAAGTCGTTGCCACCACGCTGCGTCGTTGCATAGCATTAATTTCCTCTGTATCACTTGTCTCTCTTGTTGCCTCTGTGCATGAGATGGGACTTCCGTAGTATGCAATACTTCGGTATACTTGGTCGAATCTAAGAAGGAAAAATATTAATGTTAAAGGAGCTTCAAATTTTTATTCGCGTAATTTCTATCCCTTTTTCTTTTCATTCATTATTATTATTATTATTATTAATATTATTATTATTATTATTATTATTATTATTACTATTGTTGTTGCTGTTGTTGTTGGGCATGTATTCTTATATCAAGAGCGAAAATAAAGAGCTTGACTACCAGACTTTCATAGAACAGAATGCCCATGATAAGAAAAAGAAAAGAACAAAAGAGCAAAGTAGAGCCAATTAATGTTTCCAAGTGACATTATTTATATACATATATATATATATATATATATATATATATATATATATATACACACACACACATATATATATATATATATATATATATATATATATATATATATATATATATATATATATATATATATATATATATATATATATATATATATATATATATATATATATATATACACACATACATATACATACATACATATGTACACACACAAATATATATATATATATATATATATATATATATATATATACATATATATATACACACATACATACATATATATATATATATATATATATATATATATATATATATATATATATATATATATGTGTGTGTGTGTGTGTGTGTGTGTGTGTGTAGACAGATTTTTGGAACTGATTCATTTTAACCGTGTTTTAAAGATGACAAATTTAGCACTTTGGAAATTCATTTCGAGATCGGTAGCAGTGGGATTTCTGATAATGCTAAAACTTGCGAATGACTCGCTACCGTAAACAGGAGTAAAATTTCTTTTAAACTATTTTAAAAATAATTCTTATCCTACTAACGTAATATTTAATGAAATACAGAAGTTCGTAATAACTCTTAGTGTAAATAGCAAAATAAATATACCAAGGTTTGATAAAATGACTGTATCTTAAACTCCCATATACAAGTGATCCATGCTGTAAATACGTTATAAAAGAACCAGAAAAACATTTTTAAGCATAGCTTTCTCCACATTAACCACAATTTCGTTTTGACCAACCAACTTACGACTGAAGCTTTGTTGAACCATAACGATAAACCACCTTCACCCCCCTGTCTTGGATCACCTATATTTACAAATGTGACGCCCGTAGCGCCACCTATATTAGCCAGTTTAGGAGGTCCATCCGGATAAAATCTTCTGAACATTATGGGATTTCTCCTCGTTCCGGTTACTTGCTGTCCAAGACAGTTGTACAGCATATAGAGGAATGTAAAAGACTTGAAAATTTTAGTGCTCTCGGTAATTTTAATGAAGGATCATTATCGAAAACCTCCGAGCCGATCAAAATATATTTTAGAACACTAGATCTTAACCGCGACAATTCCTCTCATCCCCTGCTTGCTCTGTAATCTGTTCAATGTTTTATATTCAGTGTTAATTGTTTAATTTTCGTTTGACGCAATGAGTAATCTATATGCTATTGTAAATAACTTTAAAGGTTTTATCAATTTTCCGCTGTTATTGTCACCTTTGCTCAACTTTGCTAATCAATATTGATTTATATTCTTGTAATTGTACTGTCCCTTTTAGGCTTGAGAATGTTATATATATATATATATATATATATATATATATATATATATATATATATATATATATATATATATATATATATATATATATATATATATATATATATATATATATATATATATATATATATATATATATATAATGAGAAACGCTAGGTAGTAAGTTTTCTCGAACTTCTTATACTCGAGAACTTCCGCAAAAAAAGAATTTTTGCTGTTCTTTGAGGCCCGGCGCCTGAATAAGCAAACAAGCGCCACACAAAGGATATTCCGTCAAAGCCCGAAAGGCCAACACCGCGAGGTGGGAACCCAATTACGCCCGGAACTTCCGTAGAAACTGAATCTGAAAGGGTGGAAATCACTTCTTGGCAAAGTTTTCCATTTTGTTTTTGTATTTATGAGCCGTATGATCTGGATTATTGTTATTCTTTTTTTTTTTAACTACCACCCTCTCTTTATTTACACGTTGTTCATATGGTGTAAAATTTCCGTCCGTTAGAAATGACTCATGAATGTCAGATCGTATATTTGCTCAAACTAGTAAACAGCAGCGCCTCTTGCAATTTCAGAACAAAACCTGCATTCTTTAAAGGTAGACTGCAGCAGCTGGCCTTCTTTTATCATCTGGTAACCCAGAATCGACTGAATGAACAGGTAAATAGGGCGCATTCGTAGGTATGTACTAAACTTTCGTCGAAGTAACCATAAAGCGATGAAAATTTTGGGAAATTAAAGTTGATTTGGTCACAAATGCTTAGGTATTACATCAAAGTAATTTTTCTTAATAACTCATGTGTATGATCATTTTATATTTACTGATCCTTTCAGTTTGAAACGCTATGTGGACAATGCAGTGACATGTAAAATTGAAAGAAAAATCAATTGATTTTACAAATTTAAGTCACATAATTAAATGTCTTTCAACTTCAAGTAACAAAAAACTGCTGATGTTATTATTTCGAAGTTTATCAGAGCGTCACCTTGGTTGAAATGTTCAAACGTTACATAACAAATGTTTTCGGAATTTTTTTGTAATGGGAGAGAATTTTAAATATGTCAACTTATTATGCAACGTTTAGTTTAAGTGGTAAATTGACGCCATTAATACTGGTTTAATTGGTAACTTCTATTTTCCCCATTATTCATCTTTGCCTCAAAGTATATCGGAATATTAGTAATATAGAAAATTCGCCCAAAATGTGCCAAGCTGATGACTCGCTTCATACGGCTTATTGTCTAAATGGTCGAGTTATAGTATTCAGCAAATATTTTATTGTTGCTTAGGCTCGATAATATGGAAAAGGGATATTTCACACGCAATTAGGTACGAAGCCCTATGTATGATTATTTTTTACATGATCAAATAATGATATATCAGTCAGTATGGAGTTACAAAGTAGTGCTCAAATCAGCACGAGATATGAGGTCACATGGAAAGAGTGTCATTCCTAATGACAAGAGCGCTCGTTTTTCATCCAGATTCGACCTCACTCGTGTTTGTGTGGTCACCACGATAACTGAGTGATCACGATGAACTGTAGAAACACTTCGACCTTGTATGCCTTATAATGAAAGAGAAGCAATAATATAAAATAAAAACCATACAAATTGGAGACAGGTAATTTTCGAACAAAATTCCTGTAATGGATTTTCCGTTTTAGATTCGGGTTCATTTGAGCTTCCAAGGAAATTCCTTCTCGCGTAGTAAGCTACTTTGCAACCGATTCATTCCAACTTGGATGTAAGTCTGGCTCGCCTTTCATAAAAGACCCACCTACCTTGGATACCTGGGTTTACATTTCCTGGGGCGTAGGGGCTAATTAGGACTGCTGCCAAAATGTTAATATGGTCATAACGCTCAATAGAACTACGTCAGTGACTTTAAAGTGTAGTATAAATTGAAAATTGCACGTAAATCTGCCCTTGCATACTATCGGTATCATTATTTACCTTGCTCACATAGTAGCATCAAAAGGAATAGCCGAGTTAACATTACAATACAAATCAGCAATAGTGAACCTTATGAAGTTTGGTCAGATTTTCAATTTTCATCACGACGTTATAAAAATAACAAAATACTTGTTAAAATATGAAACCGTATCTTAAAATCCTGTTCATAGTTGTTTTATCTCTCTCTCTCTTTCTCTCTCTCTCTCTGTATATATATATATATATATATATATATATATATATATATATATATACACTGTAACAACCGCAATTTCATCTTACCATCCCGATTTCTTCACACTTTTTTGTATATGATTGTCACTACAAAGTGTTAATGTTTAAATGTCGAATTCACTAGGACTGGGGAATAACCAGGGAAATAATGATTAATAAATTCTCCTGCGGTGGCCAGGATTCGAACCATTGTCGGGTTTAGGAACAATGATAGACAGCAGCTTTAACCACCATGGTTCAGGATAGGTAGGTGGTCAAAGTCACTGTTTATCGATGTA
The DNA here is from genome assembly GCF_040412425.1 of Macrobrachium rosenbergii. Classification (NCBI taxonomy): domain Eukaryota; kingdom Metazoa; phylum Arthropoda; class Malacostraca; order Decapoda; family Palaemonidae; genus Macrobrachium; species Macrobrachium rosenbergii. Next base: position 4,810,350 of record NC_089768.1, on the reverse strand, counting down.
TCTATGTCATGGTTTGAATCCTGGCCGGCGCAGAAGCGCTTACTAGTTACAGTTTTCTTGGGTATAAGTTATTCCCGAGGTATAGTGAATTCGATGACAATATTTGTGGGTTAATATTTGTGAATATAAAAGTCACGTGTGTATAAGTGACATAAATTTAAATGTATATGTATATATACATATATACATACATACATATATATATATATATATATATATATATATATATATATATATATATATATATATATATATATGTATGTATAGAATCTACTGGTCACTTTTTTCCAGATATGTATGTAATTGTAATAGCCACAGTTCTTCACCATTTATGGATACGCTTGTCAGTACACAGCTTTAGATCCAGATGCAAGAAATATGAGGCAATTCTGATGTCCGGCAGCAGGATGTGAGTTCTGATTACTCGGGATGCGGGTTCGAATCCTACTACCGGAAATCAGAATTACTTCATATTTCTTGCATTTGGATATATTATAAGGCTTTGTAGTGAAGAATTCGAGAAGCTAAGGGGGCATTGTTGTTCTTACAGTTACACACACACACACACACACACACACCCCAATACACATACACACATATATAATATATATATATATATATGTATATGTATATATATATATATATATATATATATATATATATATATATATATATATATATATATATAGCCTATATAGTGGGTGTGTATGTGCGTGTGTATGTATACACACTGGCGGAAGGATATGTCGACCCAACAGACCACCTTTGCAAGGTGCAATCAGCCAATGAGTGAGGAGACTCTGTTCGGCGGAGTTAACTTAAGCTAGCCTCAGGTAAACGAGGTAAAAACCTCCTTATGAAAGTGAGAGAGGTAAAGAATGCAATTGATGAATTACGATGTACATTCCACAAAAAGGCTCCGGTTAATCATGTCCCTGAACTAAATTCCAGTGGCAATGTATTATCAGGATTTCATGAGTAAAGAATGCAATTGATGAATTACGATCTACATTCCACATAAAGGCTCCGGTTAGTCATGTCTTTGAACTAAATTCCAGTCGCAAAGTATTATCAGGATTTCATGAAAGTAAATATAATGAAAATTTTTTATGCCCTTGGGTAAATATGTTCTTCAAAAGGAACAGTTGAAGAAAGTATAAGGAAGGCGTACTGAAGATTCGAAGCGTATTATTTGACCTTTTAAGAGGTACGGTGTTTGATGAATTTCTACTTTACCGCCCGTATGAGGAAAGTATTGCTATAGAAAGATTTTAACCCCATAATACTGAAATATGTACAAATGGGGATCGCGACTTAAGAAAGATCTTCATAAGAGCATCATGAAACACAGCCAGTGAAAATATTCGTAAAGAGAATGAAAAAGAAAAACGCTCGTGTGGAGTCCCTGCTGTTAAACTATTGTGATGAGGAGTGGGCCTTTCATTCTCAGTGTGGATGGAGGTTCTATTCAGAACACGAGAACAAAAAAGTACCATCCATACAGCATGACATAATCAAGGACATCTCGAGCAGGTGCTTCAGTTTTAACAACTGTTGAACTGCCCTCTTTCGAGTGCCGTAAAAGAGGTAGTCTGAGTTCCTCTCTCTCTCTTGCTCCCACTACTGCTATATAAGAGGGCTATTGTTTTTGCGTTTCTTTTACAACTGATCATTCATGGTTGACCTATATGATAAGAGGGATAGTAAGTACGTAGGAAGATAAGTATGTACAGGAAGAGGGGGAGATAGCGTTCTTGTATCCTTTTAAATTTTTCTTTCAGGTTGCCTCTGAGAGCGCTGGGTGAAATAATGAGAGCTGAAAATATAAAAAAATGTTTGTTATATCGAATGCTTAATAATTTTCTGTGGTGATATTTTCATATCTTTACATAGCCAAGTAACTGTAGTACACGTTTTACCTACCTTTTGGCTTTTACCTACCTTTTGGCAGGGACCTGGCCATGTTTATATATATATATATATATATATATATATATATATATATATATATATATATATATATATGTGTGTGTGTGTGTGTAATTCTAAAAGCCACAATGCCCTCTTAACTTCTCGAATTCTTCGCGCTTTTTTTTGGATATGCTTGTAACTACGATGCCGTAACATCCAAAGGCAAGAAATTGAAGAGACTTGTGATTGCCGGTCGCGGGACACGAACTCGCGCCACCATAACCACAAGGAGGTCACGTTGCCGACCTGACCTGGCAATCACAAGTCTCTTCAATTTCATGCCTATGGATGTTACGGCTTCATAGTTACAAGCATATCCAAAAAAAGAGCGAAGAATTCGGAGAAAGAGGGCATTGTGGCTATTAGAATTATACATATGTGTCTGGTAAAAGTGACCAGTAGATTTACATATATATATATATATATATATATATATATATATATATATATATATATATATATATATATATATATATATATATATATATATATATATATATATATATATATATATAATATATATGTATATATGTGTGTGTTTGTGTACTGCGAAATGTGTAGATTGTGATATAAAATCATAAGATTAACTAGTTTGCTTTGCGATTCCAACGAGTCTATAGACAAGGAAGAACAATGATCATGCCAGCCTTGTTTCATTTGGCCCTGGATCCAATCTGTGTGAACGCCTGAACGTGTCCACTCTGTGCAACCGTTGCAAGAACTTATGCTCTTCCTTTCTTTTTTACTGATAACTTACTAAAGTTACGATGGTAGAATCTTTGTGATAATCAAGCTCCTAGCAAGTCCCATTGAGCTTATATCACGTCCCAAAGACCTTTTTGTAGAGTTAGAACTTTTCATGGAGAGCCTTTCTTATCAAACACATCTTTATATACTTTTATTTTCACATTTTTCTTGTTAGTCTGTGATAGATTCTCTACCTATGATACATCACTTTCAGAGGACAGAATAATAAGCTGAAATACTAGAATACAAAGTAATGCTAAAATTATAGGATTTCATAATAGAGAAAAAACTGGATTATTAAACTCTCCATTTCCGATATGAAACAACAATAAACCAAAGACAAAAACACACAAAAGCATCACAGAACAACATCTGCAGCAAAATCAGTATACCAATAAAAAGGGAACCCTAAAATCGTTGAAGAACAGTTGTCAGTTCATTCAGTTATGGAAGAGTTACTATATAGGTCACTTTCATTATCTTAAAAGAAATACCTATCTAGGAGATAACTTTTCAGTAGTATGTCTGAATAGAGAACGCTTATTTATTCTCCTCCAAATCTAATAAGCAATGCTATCTCTAAGTGTCATTAACATAAAATCAAGCATTATTAGTTCATCTAATTTCTAAATTCTTGGTTAATCACTCATTAAAGGGCATTTGTTGTCTTCCCTTACTGCTACAGAGCGCTTCGTTGGGTGAGTCGGTAGAGCTGCGGACTGTCACTCGATGGGCCGGAGTTCGATCCCCCGGCCGGCTGATGAAGAATTAGAGGAATTTATTTCTGGTGATAGAAATTCATTCCTCGCTATAATGTGGTTCGGATTCCACAATAAGCTGTAGGTCCCGTTGCTAAGTAACCAATTGGTTCTTAGCCAGGTAAAATAAGTCTAATCCTTCGGGCCAGCCCTCCCTAGGAGAGCTGTTAATCAGCTCAGTGGTCTGGTAAAACTAAGGTATACTTAACTTACTGCTACAAACGAATAGTTGTTTGTTAGGTAGTTGGATATGGTTTGTGATTTCGCTGATATATTTAACAATCATAACACCTTTTTAACAAGCAGGATAATGACACAAATCAATAACAAGATTTTAGCGTGCAAAAATGCAGAATTTAGGCTTGGAATAGTAGAAAAATTTAATTAATCAGTTAATTAATTTAGTTAACAATGTCCTTGAACATTAAAGCAATATCAGATGAAAGACCTGAGTTTTACTACGGTAATAGTTCGACAAAACAAAAAACTAGAGATTTGAAGTATTAAACAAGGTAGTCTTGTTGTAGCTAGCTAAATTTTGTTGTTTAATTATGAAGACCTTTGCACATTAGGGTGTTTTGCACATTAGGGTGTTACTACTGTGGCTGTTGACAGTCAACTCGTAGGTAAACTTTGGAAGTTATTAAAAGAAATGCAAATTTAGAGCAAAGGTTACTGGACAAGTGAATTCCAGAATAAACCAATCAGTTGAGGGATGCTATCTAATGAGGTTGCATTCCTAAGTTGATGGAGTAAGTATCATGATGATTAGTTGATTGTTATGGATAGAAGAGAGGCAGAGTTGAATGATGTAAGAGTGGAAGAAAGGTCACGAATGAAAAGGTACCGTAAGTAGGTGGAGTTATGTCTGAGATGCTACAAGACAGTGGTGAAATTGTGGTTGCGTGGTTGCATATGGTACGTAAGATATGCCCGGGCGAAGGTAAGGATCCAGAAAATTGTTACTTTCTTTATGGGTAAAAGTAATAAAGATGACTGTAAGTCTTTGTGGGTGTAGAAATCTTTTGTGTTCCAAGGAATGTGTGGTTTTTTATCGAGAAGCAAGACAGACGAACGACAGATAAGTAGAGAAAGAACTGTTTGACTTTTGACAAGGAAAAGAATATGTGGATGTACTGCGTATTTTGTACACTTGGATGGCTTGTACTAATGTTCTTCATCTGCATGTATAATAAACATAGATTAAATCTTGTAGTAAAGAAATCCCAATACAAGTGGTCAAAATACCAAAACCTTAACATGGTTTAACAGCTGAAGTACAAGTGACCTTATTCTAGAAAGGTCAAAATTCAGATGTGCTTTTAATAGCAGTAAATCAAATGAAATTTGTTGATTTAATGACTTACACAGGGACAATCCTTAGCATGCTTCAACTGTTAAAATAATATAACCTTAGTCTTTCATTTTAAGATTTTCAATTGACACGCCTCGTCTTTATCTCTAAGAATAGATGCAAAAATAAGTCATGAGCGATATTGCATTTCAACATTGTTTCCTTAGGATATTTATTTTTACTTTCACATACTTTAACATAAATTTTTTTATAATGTTTAAATTTACGTAGCCTTTAGAATTTAGTTCATCATATTGTTTTCGCTTGTTTTTGGTATGACTGCATTCTTGGTCAAAGCTTCAAAGAGTCAGCTCCAATCTTTGAAATTCGTCCTTTTTAGGGCATAAGAAGCTTATCTTGAAGATCTCTTAGCTGTTATGTTTGGATAAAAAAAAAATCTGGAGATTTCCTGGAATGAGATGTTACGTGTGGTCGTTTATTACAGTGTATGTTGAGACTGTTGTGTGTGGTTAAAGGTTATGACCAATGTTGACAACTCAAGTTGCCGTGCCGGTTAGTGTTACAGGAACTCACTGTAGCCAGATGGCTCTAAATTAATTCTTAACATGACATAACTTAGCTATTTTGCCGTCACTCATCTTGACCAGTTTTCTTAATACTGGGTTATATAGAATTGGAAGTAAATGTTTCGTTAGTGGCTCCACAAGAAAAGCAAATTTTTTGAATTACGGAACTACGCTAGATACTCCAGTAAAAAAAAACTTTATGCTTCAATGTATATTAACTAATATTTATCCAATGCACGATTTTCTCTCGGTACTCAAGATGTCATGTATTCTCTTTTTGAACATAATGTTAACTGTGTTTCTGTGTGTCTACAACAGAATTCGTTATAGAACCTGTGATATCCTTGTAATCTACTGTGTTTCTGTGTGTCTGTTACAGAATTCGTTATAGAACCTATGATTTCCTTGTAGTCTGAATATTGAACTTTCAACTGGTTACAAGACTAGTGTAAGTAACATTCTTTTAATCATAAATTTCATCGTATTTACTACATTTTTTTTTTCTTTCTTTAGAGACTAATAAATTTCTGTTGAAACACCCTTCAATAAATTTCTGTTCAACAAACAGTTTCACGGAAGTGAAGATTAGAAAAACCTTTTTGTATTACCTGGGCTTCGGATAACTGATTTAAAAAATATTTCGTGCTTTGTGTTGGATATTAGATGAACGCCCGACTTTATTTCCGTCATTTTTTTTTTCATACAGAACTACAGCAGTCATCACAAAGGTTAGCCACAGCAAAGAGGACACGATTGCTTAGGACTTGTTTACTGATGAAGAAGTCCAATGTGTATAGGAAAGAAACCAAACTACATTTACATGATAATTTCTGACCAATGTACGTATATATATATATATATATATATATATATATATATATATATATATATATATATATACATACATATATATGTATATATATATATATATATATATATATATATACATACATATATATATATATATATATATATATATATATATATATATATATATATATATATATATATATATACACATATATATATATATATGTATATATATATATATATATATATATATATATATATATATATATATATATATTTATGTATAAATATATTATATGATGCCTCCTTCGTCGTTTATTTATTACAGGCCAGTGAAGGCAATTGGAAGAAACTCGACTTAAGTAAAATAAAAAAAAACAACAACACAACTAAAGAAGCTCTGAGCACGGCAATTCAATTTGCGGTGCAATAGCTGCCCCCCCAACACACAGACACACTCACCCGCTTCCAAAAAAAAAAAAAAAAATAAAATAGGAAAAATATTGTCATTCACCTTCAATGAACAAATAAACCTTGAGCTGCAAAGTGAAATAATTTCGTCGTATGAAGATCAAAGTGTATATATAATAAAAGTATTTTATAATTTCATAGGTTGTATATATATATATATATATATATATATATATATATATATATATATATATATATATTATTGTGTGTATATATTATATAATATATATATATATATATATATATATATATATATATATATATATATATATATATATATATATATATATATATATATTATATATATATATATACATACAGTATATCATGAAATCATATATAGTAGAGGAGCATATGCCACAAAATCTCACTTCGTGGGATTTTGAATGAAGGGAAGAGTGACTACCTGGAATACCTCGCTAATATGGTCTAATGTAACGTACTACCAGGTGTTTTGGCTGAAAATGTGGCAGAAACCCTGTATGACGTCATCAATCCAAGATGGCCGCCATTATGTAGATGCTCTTAGATTTTCATCTCTAACTCGTTTTAGAGTTGACCTATGAAAAATTTTCATCAGTATTGATTTGTTCAATATAAAAAACAAACAAAAGAGTGTTAGCTTTATTTTCATAAACCCTACAGTCTGCGAGTCATAACCAATTTTTGTAAATCTTCCACCATACATACTCTACTTCTCATTGCATTTCTATTAGTAACTGACATCAGAGTTTTCATATGAAAAAATGTGATTGAAAAACAATTTGTTCACCATAAAAGCACATATCACACAAAGACCTGTTTTTTATGATTATCTCCCGCAGCGTTGCTAGATAGAGCTACAATCAGCGGATAAGTGAACACTGGTGTCCTGTCCTTCATATACAAGCACTTACAGTGTCCCGAAGAATATAAGTTATATATGTGTTCCATGCTTATTCTTCTTCCCGGATACATTATACAAACCTGTGCTAAAGCTAGCTATGACAAACAAAAAGCCCTCAAAGAACTGGATTTAGAGGCCAGGCGAATTGCATGCTTTATATAATAATGGCAATGCTTTTCGAACTATAGGTTCGTTTCTGGATGGAACAGGCTTTGATTCTACCCTATCCTCACTGTATGATGGCAGTACTGTAGCTAACGTACTAGCAGGGAAGTACGTAAGAAGAGCCATTGAAGCACATATATTACTAAGACTTGCCCTTTTCAAATGCTGCATTGATGAATTTTACAAATTGCATCCACAAATTAAAGAAAAGTTAGAACCTGAGCTTAAGAAACTGGTTGATGTTTTGCAAGGAGAGAATTTCAGTGGAATTAAATCTAAGCAAAATGACACTGGAAAGATCCTAACAGATTTGAATGTACTAGCTAAAATGAAAGCATTCAGCACTAAAGAATCCGAAGAAAAACCAACATTCAGAGTGGCTCTTCAGCATATGCATTTGGTGGACACAGTGCTCATTTTCATTAGGTCTGTTCGAACTGCAAACTTGGAGTTACATCTGTCAGCGCTAGAAGAGTTTGTGAAGTATTTTTTTGTCCTTGATTTGACAAACTACTCGAGTACGATACCTTGGTACATAGCAGATATGGAGCAACTAGAAAGTAAACAGCCAGATCTGTGGAATGAGTTCAAAAGAGGAAACTGGGTTGTCCACAAGTCGAATGTGTCTTTTTGCGCTTTAGGAGCAGATGAAGCTTTTGAGCATAAAAACAGGGCAATGAAAGTACTCGGTGCTTTGGTGAACACAACACAAAAGAAGCAGGCTCTGATGCGATTCTTTCAGACCTCTCCTGAATTGTCAAGGCTTACTTAAGAAGCAAAGAATATGTTTGGCATCACAGAGTAAGAACGATCAAATCATCATCACCTAACAGCATCCAAAGCAAAACGACAACAGCAAGACGTTGCTCACCTGTACACTAGTCTCACCAAATCTACTAATCCAGTGACATATGATGGAAATGAACTCATCAATGTTCATACAAAGCACGCCTTTGATAAAGTTATTGAAAGAGACACATCAGAAATGTCAAGCCTACCTACCGGGAACATAGATTCTGACATGGGTGAACTCCGTTGGCACATGTACACCAAGAAACACACACGCAATGAAAACCTACCCCCAACAAGAGCTGCTTTAACACCATATATTTTAAAAGCTAATTACCAAGTGTTAGAGTGGCAGCGTGCTAATCAACCGCATCCAAATTTGCCAGACCCATTACAGTTTGGATGGGAAATGACAGGGCAAAGTTACACTCCAGTTGCGTGTCTCCTTCCTTGTGCACCAGACTCAGTCATTCAGCTAGGAAGATGTTCGTGTCTTAACGGATAATGAGCTGTTTAATTCTTTTTTAAGGTATGAAAAATTGCTTGTAATGTGCTTTGTTGTTTTTTAATGGTCAACAAATTATGTTGTATCCGTATTTTTCATATGCTACTTCTCTGTCGGACTCATGCACTGATACGTGCAGAACTGTTCAGGTGCGGTGGTGATGAAAATTTATGTAAGAACAATTGAAATGAGAATGAAACCCACCTCAGTGAATCTGATGATGAGCTGTAAAACATTACAAGTTTACTTTATATAGAGTGCATTTGTTTCAGTTTAATATATATATATATATATATATATATATATATATATATATATATATATATATATATATATATATATATATATTCTTGAATGAAAATTGGAAATCCTCATGTTTAATTCTTTTTTAGGATATGAAAACTTGCTCATAAATTGTTTAACTTGTATTTTTATGGTCAACAATTTATTTTCTATTCATATTTTGTATATTCAAACTCTGATGTCAGTTACTAATGGAAACACAGCGAGATGTAGAATAATGTAAAGTGGAAAATTTACAAAATTGGTTCTAGCTCGTAAACTGTAATATATATATATATATATATATATATATATATATATATATATATATATATATATATAAATATATAAAAAATTGATTCCATACTTTTTTGTTTGTTTTTTATGCCAAACAAATCATTATTGATGAAAATTTTTCACAGAATCACTCTTAACACGAGTTGTAGACGAAAATCTGAGACCATCTACATAGCGGCGGCCATCTTGGATTAATGACGTCATACAGGGCTTCTACCACAATTTCAGCCAAAACACCAGGTAGTAAGTTACATTAGACCATACCAGCAATGTATTCCAGGTAGTCATTCCTTCCCTTCATCTAAAATCCCACGAGATTACATAAGCTCCTCTCCTAATAACATGTTTTTATTATTTGTACGTGGTGATCGTCATTTTTGACGAAATTATTTACTATGCAGCTCAAGCTTCATTTAGTCATTGGTTTTGCATAACAAACTTACTTTTCCTTACTTTTTTGTTGGGGGGGGAGGTGGGACGGGAGTGGGGGGTGCCAATTGCACTGCAACTTGAATTGCCGTGCTCGGATCTACTTTAGTTGTGATGCTGATTTTATTATTTGATTTATGTTGTGTTTTTCCAATTGTCTCTCCTGACCCGAAATGAACAAACGACGAAGGGAGCATCACGAAGAAAAGTGATGAAATCCGAAATTTTAATTGTGACTGTTCTTTATCGGTAAAGTATCGGAAAGTATGAAATGGGTCTTTGTTGTTGTTGTTATTATTATTATTATTATTGTTATTATTATTATTATTATTATTATTATTATTATTATTATTATTTCAGTAGATGAAACCTATTCACATGAAACAAGCACACACGGGCCATTGACTTGAAATGCAAGCTTCCTAGGAATGTTGGTTTCAACCCCCCACAGCAGACCCCACACTGCAGCAGTAACTAATGATTCAGAGCCAGTGATTTTTCATCGCCCTGGGGGAAACGCGAACCCGCCACATCTGAGTATCAATCCACGACACTAACCACTATACCAGCGGACCAACTGTGTAGTAGATTACATAATGGTTTTTTGACAAATATTTAATTTAACATGTATCAAAGTGTATCAAAGTTACAATTAAGCTATATGTGGTAAATTTTTATCGTTTAACCTGAAAAAATTAGTTCACAAGGAAAATAATAATCATTAAAAAGAAACTATGAAAAATAATTATGTAAGTGATAGTTGTGTGTGTGAAGAATAGTGGAATGAAGAATAATGGAATTGCAGCTGCTATTTTACTGGGTGGTCGCAGCAACTGCTTTGTCCTCTCAAACTGTTTTTATATCTGAAAATTATTTGAAGACTTCTCTCTTTAACAATTAGGTCATCGACCGCAGTTTTATTTTCTCATACTCTGAAGAGTGCTATTTGTGTGCACAATTTTTTCTGTGTGTAACGCAGACGGACGTTTGGAAGCGGAATTCTCGTATAGATTTTCCGTCACACAGCCCAGGTTCAGCATCCTCGCCACTGCTTGCACTGGTCCCTTAAAGTATGCAAAATGAATGGCGAGACGGGGAGGGCGAACGACTTAGGCTCATGTCCCGAAAAATTCATTGTGCCTCTGATTTCCTAGGCAGTAAATTAAGGGTACGGTAGCCGTTCGACCTTTTGGAACTACCCTTTGGAGGAGGGAGGTTTCAAGATAATACACACACACACACTTACATATATATATATATATATATATATATATATATATATATATATATATATATTTTATATATATATATATATATATATATATATATATATATATATTTATATATATATATATATATATATATATATATATATATATATATATATATATATTTATATACTCGTATATATATATATATATATATATATATATATATATATATATATATATATATATATATATATATATATATATATATATATATATATATATATATATATATATATATATACTCGTATATATATATATATATATATATATATATATATATATATATATATATATATACACACACATACATTGAGGCTCAATTTTTTCCCATTTTCCCTGCATATTTCTAACACTGCATTTATTTATGTCACTTATTCCTCATTTATATATCACTTTTACGACACCTGTATATTTATCTTTTCACTGATTTTGACAAGAGCACATGTCCACAAGCCCCATACATTCTCAGGAAAGTTAGATACAAGAACACACTGTTTAATTACAAATGTTATTTCCCAGAGAAGTGTTCTCCTTAGACGTTTCCTATTGCTGGATGCAATTTGGTCTACTTCATTATTTCAAGATACCGCCCATGTTAGAAGTGGGATAGTCCTGAGACTGTTATTAATTGTTAATTGAATTGCATCGTTTCCCGTGCTATACCCAACAAATGTAGAAGCAATGCTGCAAGTATGCCAGGCAACCGTAAAAATTCCATTGACTTTTCCGGGTTGGGAATCCTTTACTGCCCTTAGGCATCGCTAGACTTAATATCGATGAATGCTCCCGAAAACAGAGATTGATGGATGATCAGATGCATTGCATCCAAGCCAGTGTTTAATTCTTGAAGCGCATTGCAGAGCAGGAGCATTATCATCAAGATTACAAGTTATATTGAAACCAGTCGTCATACCATTGACAAATCCCTTTTTTGTGGATGCAGAACGATTACTCGCCTCTTTTACCAGAAGTCATCCAACCTGAACTCGCCCAACACCATGTCTGGAATATCATTGAAAACGAACCCTAATCGTCTGTTTCTCAACGTATTCCCCTCTCGTTTTTTGTATATACTGTTAGAATTTTATTAAAAAAAATTATAAAGAAAAAATTCCATTCTTACAGTAAAGCATTTATTACTGGTTTAAAGATAAATCTAATTCATACATGTTGTTATGCCAAATAAATCACCTAAAAGAGAGAGAGAGAGAGAGAGAGAGAGAGAGAGAGAGAGAGAGAGAGAGAGAGGATATATTTATGCAAACTTAACAAGAGTCGTCTCAAATAACTCACCACGGTCAACACGAAATACAATTTCCGGAGCAATATGTTTGTGATACCGAAATGACAATAGCTCATCATTAGTTTACCGAAGCATTGCACCATTGTGTCTAGTCATTATCTGGATGGGTGCCTACTTAGAAAAGCCAGACGCCGTTGGGACATAAAATAATTGCATTAAAGGAAGATATACAAAAACAAGTTTATCAGTTGTCAATTGTTAGGTGTGATATGAACTTCTGAAGTCCAAGCTGTCATGCTAAGCACGGGGAGGGGGGAGACGCTTCGGCCATTCAGCGCTTAAGACAGAAAAGAGGGCGTTATGGTGTTTGAACAGAAAGACGCAAGACTGAAGAAAGGAAGCGGGAATGGAGGTCAAATAAAAAGCTAAAAAGTGGCTGTAGCTAGTGACCGAAGGGGCGCTGAAAATACCCTTTAGTTGCTACAGTTCACCACGTGCGATATACTGACGGCGCTACCCCCATGCGTGCGTTATTTGTGGGGATACCTAAGAAAAACTTCCAAATTATTACTTAATGGTTATCGGAAGACAATTGCAATGCCATTTTAACCTCTTAAATATAGGTGTCAGAGTTGATCTTGGATTTGGGGTAATTGTGGGTTTACAATGCGTTTGTGTTGCTGCTTACTAATATTTCAAGGGCTATTATTCTTTGGTAATGGTTCTTGTAATTCTTTTGAAGGTTGTAAATACTGAATTTATATGAGGTAGATTAATTTCCCAGTCGGGATAGTTTATTTTCGGATTTGTTACTCATTTATAAATCTCATATTAATGTTTCATTGAATATTCCTGTTAATATATATGTCATTCATTTGAGAATGTGATATTCTGTGCCCGTGACTTCTTGTTTGAATGGCATATTCAGTGCTCATAGGGAAAAAAAGATTACCAGAATTTTGCCATCAACAGGATTCATTATTTCCTCATGTCAGTGTGACTTTGTTCAAATCGTAATTGAATGGACATGAAATTGCGCAGTTGGGACCTGAAAAGTTCTAGTGAAGATGCAATGCATTACTACCCTGCAACAGTTCTCCTTGTATTGTATTTACATTTTTATCTATTTAATTTATTTATAAATTAGTTAAAATGTTTTTCTTTTCTGAGAACTGATCTCTTCTTTCTGCATTTCCTATTACCCTTTTGTTACGTCTTTAAAATGAACGCCATATTCTTTGGAGGCTTGAATTTTTAGTCAATGGCCCCTGTAGGCTGTTCCATATTTAATAGGATTCAGCTTTTGTCCCTAAGTAATTGTTTTATACATTGTATTCTGAGATTCACGATTCTGTTCATTCACTGAACTGTGATTCTTAAATGTCCAGTATATAATTGCGTTACAGATTTCTACTTCAGAATAGTTGGCATATTGAAGTTCTTAATTTTTATTTGCATTTTAATTATTCATTGATCCTGGTGCGTTTTTAACGTGCTTTGATTCCAGTTTATTACTTTTACCCTCACTGATGCCAGCCTATTATTTTTACATTCTTTGATGCCCAATATTTTTATATTCTTTTCATCACATATATTTTTGTATTCTTTGAATTTTGCATCTCATTTTACACTCTAAGAGCTATAATATTATTTATTTCATAATAAGACTGATATTCCTCTCGCCTTGTTGTTACTGCAGTTATGATTATTTGGATAATTATTCAGGCTTATGGTTTTTGAGAAGCATTGTAAGAGTTGGTCTTTGCCTTTTATTTCTGTCGTTAAATTCTATTAGTTCATGAATAACATGAAAAGCCTAGTGCTTGATATGAACCTGTTTAATAAGGAATGTATTACACACCATTCATTAACTTACTTTTTATCCTAGTTCTTTGAGTTTCATGTTATATAGAACGTAAACTATATGTTTTGCTTACTCTTTGGATTTCTTGGTGTTTCCATGTATTATACACCTTTTCTTTTGTGGGGACTGTTGACGATAAGATGTAAAGTAACCGAATAACGATAATGAAACAGCGTTAGAAAGTGTGCTCCAGAGTACATTTACGTAGAGCGTTACTAAGAGGAGGTTCTTAGGTACTGTAATTACATCTCGTGTGTTATTGTTATTATTATTATTATTATTATTATTATTATTATTATTATTATTATTATTTATTATTATTATTATTATAGGCTATACTCGTATATATATGTATATATGTATATATATATATATATATATATATATATATATATATATATATATATATATATAGATAGATAGATAGATAGATAGATAGATAGATAGATAGATAGATAGATAGATAGATAGATAGATATACTGCCATACCTTGGTTAAAGGACTTACTCCGTTCCGGAAGGGTGTCCTTTAACCGAATTCTTCTTTAAGCTAGCGAATGTTTCCAATAAGGGTTTGGATTAATCTCATCCAAAAATACAAAGAAATGCATTTCATTTTTAATTTATCAAGTATGTGGTAGTCTGGAAAAGAGGTAAAGAAGAGGAGAGAGGTTATTGTTTGGAAAGGGAGCCCCTGCCATAAAAATGGCAGGCAACTGTGCTTCCAGGGTTGTTCCTCTTTTCTTTCTCTTTCTACTGCTTTCTTCTTGAGAATCATTGCTTCTTTCTAACTCAAAACCTGTCCATTGTTTTTGCATTTTAAAATGTTCCGAAAGTGAGAGATAGCATGGTTATTCTGCAGCTTTAGAATACAGTTTATTACAGCTTTGTTAGGGTGATATTTCTGAAGGGAACTTTGTACTTCCCCCCAATATGAACTCATTGCTTTCATTAAAGAACTAGGGACATTCTCCCTTTGCTCCTCCTCTTCTGAAGACAACTCCTCAGCTGTTATCTGTTGCAGCTCCCTCTGAAGGTCATGCAGTTCTGCGTTGAGGTTTGCTTTGTGCTCCTCCACTGAACCCACATCGTCACCATGACCTCCAAAAGCCCAAGGACTTGCCCAGAGAAACAATATCCTCCACAACAGGCTCAGCCTCTCTGGCGCCTCTAGATTTCTTAGGGGACATGATGACTTATTTACATCACAGTTACTTTGCACTATATGCGATGTCAAAAATTACACGTAGACAGTTTAGCAGAGACGTGCACCGAGTGAGACCCACGGGTAGACTGAAGCCTTCCCTTTGTTTCAGCTGGAAACTGCACAGATATGACGCATTTAATCTCATGCATGTGCTAGCTGGTCATCTTTGTCCATTGTTATCCATCCTTAAACCAAGCACACAAGGATTAATAGAGCAGATTTTTCTCAGACAAAATGTTCTGTATCAGAATTTCCGTTATAAGACGTCCGGTTACCGTTAAATAAAGTATTACCAAGAAAAGGTTCAAATATACAAGATAATTGTGCAAAATATATATATATATATATATATATATATATATATATATATATATATATATATATATATATATATATACACATAATACATATAATATATGTGTGTATGTGTATTCAGGCATATGATACACACACACACACACACACACACACACACACACACATATATATATATATATATATATATATATATATATATATATATATATATATATATATATATATATATATATATATATATAGATATATATATATATATATATATATAGATATATATATATATATATATATATATATATATATATATATATATATATATATATATATATATATATATATGTGTGTGTGTGTGTGTGTGTGTGTGTGTGTGTGTGTGTGTGTGTGAAACAGAGAGAGAAATGGGAGAATGTACTTGTTACGTGAGCTATTTATTATAATGTTGTCATAGACCTCTTGACTTCTAGAGTTACAAGTAGTCTTAGATATGCTCCCCACCATAAAGTTTTCAGACAGGCAGGAAAGGAATGAAGAAACTCCACATTTTAAATAGAATATGAACCATCCTTCCAAGAAGACTTACAGTAGGTCAAATCTAAACTAATGAGCCATGAAGAAGGATAAGATTTTTAAGGAACTTACAAATATGCATATCTGTCATTGGCCCAAGGGAAAATTCTCGAATGCCTAACGACACGAAATGAAATGTCTCCCTAAATCTATTCCTGGAGGCATTAAGTTTGAGTCCTGGCTGGGACAGATGCAATTATTACATAATTACTTTTAAGTGTAAGTTATTTTCCAAGATATATATATATATATATATATATATATATATATATATATATATATATATATATATATATATATTATATGTATGTATATATATACAGATTTATATATATATATATATGTGTGTGCGTGTGTGATTGTGTATGTATTTGTGCATGTATGTGAGTATGTTGTGTTTATATTCATGTTTTTATGTTGTATGCATATATGCATGTGTGTATGTCTGTCAATTAATCCTCTACCACAGCAGAGGTACCTTAAAGACAGTGATACACTTTGAATATAATCAGGAAAGGACCCCCTGAGATGCCACTGACAATATGGTACAAAGATTTGCTTGCCCGGAGGGACACAGTAATGGCTCCAACACCAACACTGAAATGAACTTCTTTACCTTGTGAAACCGTCTACAGTTCCAAAGCAACCAGAGGCCGATATTCCAACAGTTCACTCAAGTATATAACATAAGGCCAGCATTTTCCATTTATTACTCAGCTAGCCAATCAGTAGTCAGGACCAGTGACCAATGCTTCATCAAGGTTGGCAAGAGCATACAGTCATCTTCTCGGATAATCCCTTCAACCTATCTGCCAGTGAAATTAAGATCACTGGTTGAGGCAAATGGGTTGCACCTTGCCTCCAGGCTTAAAACCCAGCCTATCCAGCTATTCTGAAAACAGCCGCTGAAATGCATGACAGGGTCATAGAGTCTGGATCTAATTTTTTTACAACACAAGCATAGATTATTGGATTATGGGTAACAAGCAGTTTGGGAACATTTTATTCCAATAACTCAAGTTCACTGAAGTATATAACATTAGGCCACCTGTGTAGAAGCTAACAGAACAGACATTAATAGTTCACAGAGAGACTAACATTAAAAAAGGCTGCAGATTGCAGATATTGCCAGTCAATTGTCAACACCCTTCTATTAACATACAGAAAGTTGAAGACTTTATATGACCTTCAGCACTCCCACAGGAGCAGCACCCCCATCAGGAAAAACCATGGGTGCAGGCATCCAATCGGCCAATGAAATCAAGATCACTGGGTGAAGCAAGTACGCTGCACCTGGCCTCCAGCCATAAAACCCAGCCCATCCGACTTTTCTGAAAAATATCCACACTGATGCATTGCAAGGACACAGGGTCTGGGCCTATTATTTTTACAGCATAACCACTGAACACTGATCGTTGGATCGTGGGTAACAATTTGGAGGCATTTTACTTCAATTCTTTAAGCTCATTGCCGAGCATCAACAGATCAGGCTTGGTCTCACTAAAGAGGAGATGCTAGAGATGATTCAGTCATTCATGAATATGAACAGGATCTCTCCGTTTAACAGTTAAATTTGGATAATAACAGCGAAGAGCCAGTAAAAGATGGAAGTCACAGTCAAGAGCCAAGTGATTGTTTAAAAAGTTACAGTAGAATATCAAGAGTGTGAAAACCAAACATGCCTGGTTACAGCCACGCGTATAGCCAGGACATGACTTGATACTTTTGCAAGAACCTCTTATAGAGGGAAATTTTCATTTAATGACTATTCATTATACAAAACACAATACACTGATTTAGCTTTAAAATGCCATTGTTTCTAAACAGGTATATCACACTGAAAAAATAATCGTTCTTTTTTTTTGAGATTTTAATGCACTTTTGCTTTCTTGCCAGAAAGACAATTCAGCTTTCTAATGGAAGACTTCCTTACTGTTAAATTATAGATAATCAATTGAAGCAATACACCTCAATGGGGGAAGGCTGGTTTTAAACCATATCCAGGTATTTGTCAGAAAATGCAGCGTGGAATTAACATCCTGTACTTGCCAGTGATTATTTTGCTGTTGAGTTCAACCTGAAAGCAAAGAAATACTTGCCCCTCCCCGATCCCTACTAGCTGGTTAGAACCCAAAACTAGCTAACTGGCCTGCTTTCAAAAATTACATGACAAGATGGGAGACCAAAAACATTCATTCCATTGAGAATTTGTTGGGAGACTTCTAAAAGCCTTCAAGGTACTTGAGATGCATAAATGATGGAGAAATATTACAGAAATGGGCAATAACAGCACAAAGCCTCTTGGTATTACAATTCAAGGCTTAAAGGGATAAATATAAGAATGAGCAGAATAAGAAAGTTCTTTAGGCGTCAAATTACAAATAAAATGACTACAATACTGAGATAAGTTACCTCACATGCTGCAGAGGTAGCCAGCAAAGTTAAGCGAGAAACCTGGCTACATCGGTGAACAGACAAGTCATCTCATCCCCGATGCATGGATATGGTGGCGATTTGACAAAGTGTCCGGGAAAGCAAGAAAAAAGGAAGCTAATCACCCTAATCCACAAAGAAAGGTTAATAAACTAGCAGAACACTTTGTAGACATGACCAGATCAGTGCATCTGTTGTTAGCCAAACGAAATCAGCAGGATGCTCTCAACCTTGAAAGATGGAGGATGGTCAACACAGTTTACGGTATACCAGACAGAAGTGAAGTACCTTTCACAATGAGGAAGCTTGGGAAGAAGGAAAAGACACTGCTCCAGTCACATACAGTATGATGATGTATATGAGAACAAAAGCGAAGGAAGTGTGCCTACATATAATTAATCAAACTTGTGTAGATAATGTCATTCCTAGACTGTGGTATCAGCAAAACACGCAGCCAAAACCAAGAGAACCAAAACGCTTACAGGCCAATCTCTCTTTATCCTCTGCACAGGAAAGGCCTCTGAGAGCATGAACTTAAACAGCCACTTTGGAAAATGGGGACCCTGCATCAACCTGCCTGTGCTTTCATGAAGGATGTAGAACAAGAGTGTATAACATATTTCATGACTACAAGTAAAAATGGAAAAATAGTATTTCTGGATCTTTAAAATTTACATAAAGTCACCAGTGCCACCACTGTCGGCTCATTAGTCCAACAAAGGATAAGAGGACACCTGATGGCATCGACCAAATAATACACTGAAAATAGAGAAGCCAAAGTCACCTTTGGAAGAACAGCTTCCGAGTTACTTACGTTGTTAACTGGAACTCACCAAGTGGGAATTTTGACACAATTCTGCTTAAATTTTACTAATGAAAAACCTAGCTAAAATCAAAGTCCTTAAGAGGCCAAACCCTTTGTGTCTGTGTGTATATATATATATACAAGTATGTGTGTATAGACAGACAGATAGATAGATAGGTAGTCAGATAGATAGATAATGTCTGTGTTATATGTGCATAAAAAATAATGTTCATCAGAAAATGTGTTGAGATTTATTTAAAAATGAATACAACCAAAACCAAATCAGTGGCCGTCAAATATGCCCAACAACCGAACGATATCCGGCTAATGGATGAAGATATAGAATGCGCTGGAAATTGTACGTATCTAGATTAAGCATAAACAGCTGTCTTTCACCAAACAAAGAAATTCAACTACTCAGAGAAAAAACAAAGAGGAGCTACAATGCTCTCAAGGAAAATGCATCCCTAAGACAAGGCGCCACTTATCATCTCGTAAAGATCTTCAAAGCAATCTACAAAGGGCTCTGGATGTCATTTAAAAACACTATGAGGCTTATCACAGGAGCTCTACAATGGGAAAAAATGCATTTTCAGGCCTGCGACGAGAATATCATCACTGAACCGATCAAAGGAAAGTAATTATCCTACTA
>NC_089768.1:4767500-4782500 GCF_040412425.1 Macrobrachium rosenbergii | reverse complement strand
ACATGTAAAAGTAACCGTATGAGGTCTCAGGTGCAACTTACACGTTCTTGATTGCTTGGCATAGTTAACCTTCGGAGCAGATCAAAATAATATCGCACGTTATAAAGACCAGAAGAATTTAGGTATGATCATGCCCAACATCATCAAAATCGTAGGTGGTTCATTCTCTTCCTTGGTAACCCATCACAGTAAAATACAATTTGTCCCTGTGCTTCAAATGTGAAATTGGTTTAAGCTTCCACGTAAGCTCTCACCGTGCAAGGACGTATGGTTTATACTTTCTCGGGCCATGAGAATGAGTGACATGAATTTCTTCTTAGTATTGGAAATCTTTACCAAAATCAACCTACTACAGTTGTGCCGGAGGGAGGTATTGCATGCTGGAAAAAAACAGCCTGTATTGATGGTATCGAAATCAGAAAGGTAGTAAATCACGCCATAGATTTCCTATCCCCAGCGTGACGACAGTCTGCCAGTTTTAATGATGTTTACAGATGGTCAATTTTCCCCTCATTGTTTTTCATCATTATAATAATTATAAGGCTGGAATTTGTGGAATGTGAAAATTTTATGGTGTAATTATTAGACCTATGAGTAATTACGTGGGCAATCACACAATCAATAGCAAAATGATTAGGAATTCTTGGTAACAGAACAAGGAAGCCAGTGGTAATGCGGCAGCTTATCATGAAATCGAATATTCTTAATAGGGACGTTTTGCACAATTGACATATACGGTCTATGAAGCGACCTACCCAAAAAAAGTCAGATATTACCAAATACTTGTATTTTTTTATAATAACGTGAGCAAGCTTCAACGTCCAGAATAACATAGCATTTCCTCTTTTTGAGAGAAAGAGAGCAAAACATATAACAACTGAGAAGTTATATTTTAAAATCTTGGTAACATTGTTCAGTGACCTTGTGGCCGTAGATCATATTTTACTAAGAGTTTTCTAACACATTTTTAGTTGATTTGAATGGATCTATGAATCTTCCATATTTAGTTCTATCCTCATTTACTACTGTTAAATGATTTTCATTCTGTTCCTGAGGCTTCATCCAAGCCAAAGATGAAGTGCATCTATATTCAAGCTACCCTGTGCATGGGCAAACAAGAGTATGCATTATTTATGTACATTTTTTGTTGTATCCGCGTCTTCACTAGGAATTTTTAGGAGCAGTTCAGTATTGTATTATCCTCACTTTGGAAGGAATCTTAATACACTTTTCTGTCTTTATCTTAGCAATGGCATCGTACTGTCATACTAAACAGATAATTTTCATATACCTATAAATAAATTTGACTATTTTTCTCTTAGATTTTTTTTAAAGTTTACTTTCGTTCACGGCTAAAATCTTATACGAGAATAAGAAGCCACATATTCTCACATATGCCCATTAAGTGATGGTCTTTTTTTTTCTAGTTAAAAAGACTATGCATGTCAAAATTTAATCTGGTGCCCGTAGATTGGATTTTTGTCTTCCCTGACGTTAAATTTACTGACATATTTAGTGCGGAAGGGTAAAATTGAAGACTTGGATAACATTGTAATGGAGCTGTCCGTAACCCAATGAAAGGTGTAAGCGAGAGGCATTAATATGACCTGTAATATGCTACCGATATAAGAAGCTGAGGGTATCAGGATATCAGGATAAGAAGCCCATTTTTGCCAGTATTCTCATGTGACATGTGGGCCTTTGTAGCTGGCAACTAACTGCTTTAGGGTCAAGCTGCCCCTCTCATTTTGCTGTCCTTGCCCTACGCTTTCGGCGTAGGTCGGTACGCCGACAATTTCCAGTTATTTCTTGTTGACGCCTTTGACAGTGAAAGAAGTTTTGTGATAATGGGCAAAAGCTGATATTTGGAAATCTGACAAAATGTAAATAAATAAAAACATGACAAAAAAAACTTATGATGGAAAAGGAGATCCGCGTGAACTGCCCAAAGCATTATCGTATTGGATTATCTTAATAAATTGAGTGCTTTATATCTGACAGCGCAAGTGAGCTAATTAATTGTACTGGAGTTCTACCCAATATTACGCAAGTAGGTCAGTATGTTTTACCGGTTAAAATATGTCTCCTGAAACTAGTTAGAAATAATTTATGCTTGACCGAAAAAAGATGGCAGTATGGATATACCTCATGAAATGATAGCAGTTCGCAACCAACTAGTTTTGTGCATGAAAACAAATGGATTAACATTATGTTCCTACTGTAGTTTAACACATATTGAAATAAAATACGAAAACTTTCAAAGAGATTTAGGCTTGTAAAAATTCCTTCCAGGAGAAAAGATACGTGAAATAAAAAAAAAAAAATATGTGGGAATGTTGGTAAATAGTAGTATGGGGATTGTATTTTTAAGCTTTACTGCTTATGGTAATGAGGGAAATGATTCAGCAACCTTAAAGTATTTTAACAAATAGGATTTCTTAAATGTGGATTCCATCACTTGAAGAGGGCAAGAACAAGTACAGTGAGCCTACAAAGGCCAGGGTAAGTGGATTAAAATGTACTACCGATCTTGTTCCAAGACGTACGGGTATGTCCACCACTTCCTATACTGTCATAAATATCAGCGCTGAAATGGAAGTCGTGGTGATTCTTCTATTGCCGTACTCTCAAAAAGTTAATATTGAGATTGGCATTTAGAATTAAACAAATTTTCTTCTGAGAGCTTTCTACTTGCCCCTCGCCATTTCCTGCCAACCATAGTAGGCAGGGTTGTCACTGATCACTCAACTCTTGCTGCAACACATATGGTGGTGGCCCTCTGGACATTCTTGACTGGTCAAAGGCAAGTCTTTGATGATTACCTCCTAGAATATGAAGGTGTTCTGTGCGTTTTATACACCAATGAAGTTTTACTCTCAATAGCATTAAAATACTTTATATAAGAGCCATTAATCTTTTAAGCAGTGGAATTAAGTTTCTATATCATCGGTGTCTTTTCAGTACTACACAATTTGTCATTCAACTGTAAAGAGTCTGCATCTCCCTTGACAAAGGACATTGAAGTGACATGATGAACGGTTACGCACTGATGTAAATATCTTATCTATCTGAGATACTGTGACTTTATGACAATGGGGTATTTGGGAGTAAACTTTTGCTGTAGACTTACTTGCGGTGGGTACAGGAAACGTTTTTCAGGACTTATACAACCTTTCCTCAATTATATCCGAATGACCAAATTACAAAACCCTTCTTTAGAGTTGTAATCTTTCACAGCAAAATCAAGTATCTTGTATATACCCTGTAGTTTGGTTATTCAATATTAACACTTGCGCAAAGAACTTGGAGATGATAAAGGAGTGGTGAAGACAGTGATATGTCGTATTAATGTGGTTCTTGAGTCCTTAATACACTCTTGTGTATATTTGTATGGACTTATATGGCTCCGTGTTTGCAAATAGTCGAATTAAGTACTTAAACAGTTTATGAATAGCTAATATTAAACAATTCTTCTTCTTATTCTTCTTCTTCTTCTTCTCTCTCTCTCTCTCTCTCTCTCTCTCTCTCTCTCTCTCTCTCTCTCTCTCTCTCTCTCTCTCTCTTCTTTGAATTTTAGTTTACGGGCTTCTGTCACTCTTATGAAACTTAGCGTTACAGAACTTCCAAACGTGTCAGTAGCACGTTGGTGACAGTTCATAAGCTCTGACTAACAGCGTTCTTCTTCTAAGATTTTACATATTAGTAATTCTATAAAAATATTACATGAAGTAAAACTGTAGAATGTTTTTCATTAGCTTTAAAACTTTTCTGTCTCATAATGTTGTCATGTAAAATTGTGTGTGTGTGTATATATATATATATATATATATATATATATATATATATATATATATATATATATATATATATATATATATATATATATATTGCATGCGTAAATATTTGACACAATGAGACCTTGCATGTACGCCAGAACAGATATTTTGCATCATGAACAAATGTTTCAACCGAGATACTCATGTTCATACAGCCATCATCGAGTTCTTATCATTTATGCCAATTAACTTTGTCACATGCCATTGCTGTAGTTTACAGAGTTCCTTGTTACACCTGATCCACTTTCAGTACCTTTAATTTCCCTTTATCAATATTCATTTTGGTCGCGTCGTTGACAAATGTAGAAGTTGCGTGCCAACGTTTTACACAAGAGGCTTGTGTCATTTAATTTAATTTAATCACAGTTTCAGTTACTTTCTTTCGGCATTTGCAGACTTTTTTTTTTTGTCTTAAATGCAGTTGTTCTTGTTGGAAATATTCTGGGAAGAAAGCTTGCATTTCCGTCGCAACTGTTGATTCAGTATCGGATGATTCAATAATTGTGGTGATCTTCAGTGCAATGTTCGGCGGCCGGAGCTGTATCACTGGATTCACGTTACGTAGGCTATAAACTTCCGCAATTTTCAGATTTTATTTTCATCGAATTTCTGGTCATATTCTCCTCGTAAATCATGTCGATTTGTATAGTCTTTGCTACTGTAAGCGCGAAAAGAAAATGTTGCGCAGTGTAGCCGTATATAAAATCTGCGAGAATAAAAATGTCATTCCGGTCAATTAATTTTTCTGCTATTTCATAACCGCTTCGAACCCAACTTGAAGAAAGGTAAACAAAATTGTTAACTGTCATAATGATTTTTACTGTCAAGTTTCGCAATTTTGTTACAAAACATACTTCAGTAAATCTTAAAAACACAGCGATTAAATCGATTACCTATAATGGTTCCGGTACGTATAGGAGGTAAGTTATGTTGACTTGAACACTGCGCATAATAGGCTACATATATAATGTCTATATGTGGGTGGCTCGGTTGGTTTTGAATCCGATATATTGATGGAAATAACGATATTAAACAGAGCATTCATGGATTCCCAGAGATTCCCTGTAATGTATTCCATTGATTAGCTGCGGAAACGAATAACAGTGGCGCGTATCAGCGGGCGTCGTTGTTTCTTAACTACAAACAGGTTTCACAAGATTCAGATAGTTTCAGTTTAAGTATACTTGTTTTCTAGGTTGCTAGTTCTCTTGTTCATTTCATATTACTCTCTCACTCTCTGATTTTGTTTTGTACCTGTATGTATTTATGCACAAACGTACCCAGACAGGTTTAGCACATCATGTACATTGCTTCATTCACTGTGCATATTTTATCTTAATTCTGTAGAGAATTTTTGTCCACCTTCCAGCACAAGTATCTGGTGTCATCGGTGAAACACATTCAGCGAAGCTCACCTCCGTATTCAAAAGAATTGTTTCAAGACTTGCAAATGCTCCCCTTCGTAAATGCTAATCGGTTATGTAAAGTATTTCCTATCCGTTTAGTGCCGACATGTAAAATTTTACCCTTATTTGTTCTACCAATTTACTGGAAGAGTCTCTTCTATCAGGAGGGCATTAATTTTTCCTTCGGGATAATTTCCTTTCAATTTTTCTTTCTTTCTCCCAATGTATCTTATCTCTCCTTTAGGTCATGAAATTAAAGGGGATTTAAGTAGGTAGCGGCCGCCATTTCATCAAAAAGGAGGAGCCAGAGCTAATGAATATATATATATATATATATATATATATATATATATATATATATATATATATATGTGTGTATATATGTGTATATATGTGTGTGTGTGTATTAAGTCATACTGTATCATTATTGAAAAAGATAAAAATAATAAGCTAATACCACCGATACTACTATTACAATACTACAACTAGCAATGCATAGTTTTGAAGTACGTTTGTATAACAATACAAAATTGTTTAGCTTTCAGGGACTCCTTGAAGGGCCAGCAGCCCTTATAAGCTTAAGAATGTGCATCAAATAACAAGCAAAGAGAGTCTTTTTGTCTCCTCCAATTACCAAAACGTGATTTTTTTTTTTTTTTTGTATAATTATAATAATCAATAAAATTCTAAATAATTGCTACATCAGCTGCATTTAATTATTATAAACATTTTCAGTCACATATACTTGCTTTTTTTCTTCGTTACTGCATTCTGCAGTAACTCTCCTATATCCATCATGAAAAAGAAATAGTCGTTGGTGGTGTTTGCTTTAACTGAAAGAATTCGATACATCCAAGTTGTGACGTAACGCTGATGTATACTTTTTGAGTCAGGTGCCGAAATAAGGCGCGGGCCGACTGTTTTTTTTTTTCTTCTTCTTCTTTTCTTTTCTTGCGCCTTGAGGTGTTCCATGGGTAAGTAGATCTTCCCAGAAGGTGGTAGGCTACTGTCGTCTTCTGGTGTGATATGCTCTGTAGAGCCTGAGGGAAACAGCCCAGAACATACTCAAAAACACTCATCGAGGAACTTCCAAAAGAAACAAAATATCTTTTGAGAGAAAAAAAAAAAAACGAACGACGTGCACCTTATTTCCATACTGGTTGAAGAGCAGCAGAAGTAACTTCGAAACTTGAATGTGTTATATTATTGTTATTAAAATCATTCCATCCAAAGGTTGTTTACCTCTCCATTTATGAAAGTAGAGAAATGCTGTAATGGAGAAAAAGCAGTTATGAGAAATACTGAAAAGACTATTCAAATTCAGTGCAGTTGATACAGCGATCACCTTTAATTCTACTTTTTAAAGGAGGTTCTGCCTACATACAATACTAATACAAATTCAACAGTTTAGATAAAAACTAAATATTTATTTGTATTAATTGTGGGATTTAATGGGGCATTACTGTAAGTTTTAACCTTTCCCCTCATCGAAATAGTGTAACTTTAATTTATGAGGAAATCGCTGAGATTCACCAATATTTGCTTCAGTGGTATCAGTTGGTGATATCTCAGTTTTCAAGTTTGTGGTGGTAGGGTATGTGAAGTGTGTTAATTACTGGAACGGAGAGTTTGAGATCTAAGAGCCCTTTCACACTAGGCAGCTAGTGACCGTCACTAGTTTCCTACTATTATTTTAAATTGAGCCTTTCACACTACGTCACTGCGATTGCCCGGTTGCGCAACAGGCTGTGGCTGTTGCCCGCTCTCGTAACGAGTGACCGTCACTGGCAGTTGCCGTGACCGACCGTTGGGAATTGTTTCAAATGGGAGCTTTCATACTAAGCCACCGTGTGGCGCAACTTTCGTCCTAATCTGTCACGTTTATCAGTTTCCAGCCAGCTTTGCACGGAAAAGGACGTGCAAGATGGAGGGGATGAAGGTGGTGGAGACAATTAACACTGGAGATTTCACTCACGAAGTGGAAAAACACCCAGCGGTTTGGGATCCATCTGCTGTACGCTGAGGAAAATAAAATTACCAAAAGGAAGCCCAGTATTTCAGTTCAAGTATCCTAGCAAACTAGATTAGGTACTTAAATATGCATATCTTACCTTAAAGTCACAGCAAGTTTCTCATCTGGCCTTATGCTTCGTCTCATCTTTGTGTCAGTCCTTGTGATGTCGTTCTCGTTGAGGCTGAGAAGCTCCTCAAATAAAGGCTTGCTCATACGAAAGTAATTAAAGAATTTCTTATCATCAGCACATAAATCACTGTAAAGTGTATGATGTAAACCTCTTTGTATTCTTGATGATTACGTCTCATGCATATGCATTGTTCTTTTTCGAGAGCGTCTCTTTTTCTTGACCAGCAAAGCCAGCAGAAGTACCTCCTCCATTGATGACATTCTTTCGAATAAGATGATGAGAAGGATTCCAGAACTCGATGACAGTCACTGGTTGCTTGCAGTTGCCCGAGACTTTCACACAAGGCAACTAGTGATGGTCACTAGTTGCCTAGTGTGAAAGGACTCTAAGTGCGGCTGCTGGATTATGTGGGTGGTAACCATAATTACAACTAATGTTCTCAAACTTTGCCTGTGCCATAGTCTTTGCCCAAAAACTCCAGTCTTGGATTTGAGTGGCACGATTTCTTATCATATAATATACTTCCATGAACTACCAGTTACAACCTTACTGTAGTTAGGACATCGGTTAGAACTGTTTGAGCTCCAACCTCACTGATCTTGGAGAGTTGTGCTGGTGAGAATGGTAATTTGTTGTTAATTCGTACGGCATCCATGACCATAGTCTTGTCGACACCAGCTGAATAAAATTATTAAATCAAACCTTATTACATTTTCCAATTTTTTGTACCTCCTCTGCAGAAGCAGATGTACATTTTGACTCAGTCAGAGAATAACTGATCTTTCAAGAACGGTTATCGTAAAAAAAACAGTTATTAAACCGCAAGTTTTTACAGACAACTTTAGGATAGAAACGGAAATAGACATGATTAGAATAAAAATAATACGCGTAGCAAAAATTATTTTATTAATCATCGCCATGAAGAAATTAACGAATTATGAGCATGGGGTTCTCAAATTAATTTAAGGAAATGTTGATGACTTATTATTTAATATCTTGAGTAAAAAAATATCAAGGAGGCATCTTTGAAGAAATTCAGTGTAATTTTAAATAAAAAAAATCTCAGGCGCTTTCATCATAATATTGTAAAAGGATATAAAAGTGTTTATGGCAGAATTTTCTGTTTTATATCTATGAAATTCACAATGCATCAAAATCCTTTTTGATTTTGATTGGTCTGATGATGTATTCACATTTTCCAAGTTTGGTAAGATTAACCGAACATTTTACGAACTTTTAACAAAGTTCTTGGGCACATTAAAGAAATTCAAAACAATATATATCACATTTTATACTACGTCTTCTGTGCAAAAATTAGCCGCCCCACCAGAAAAAAAGTATGTGCCAATCGTTCCTCAAGTGCCATCCATTGAGAAGCCTGGCTTGTACTGACCGAAGTCTTTTGGTACGTTTGATTTCTTCGTGGAATTTATCTTGTGTGGAAATCTATTAAATTATTCGTGGACTGGAAGAAAAGAGTAATATTTCAAGTTCCAGGACGCCATTTCGTATGACCCATGAAACTGTTAAGTTAATATATCCATATAACATTTGATGATTCTGGCTACTTTTATAGACCTTGACCCACTCATTCCAAAGAAAAAAGTGTGACACTGCGAGACAGAAGCAATGATACGCAAAGTATTTTGGTCGACATATATGAACGGATCGGTGATGATCAGGATACTTGGGTAGACTACAGTGTGTATCCATAGCAACTCGTACGCGACGTAAAAGTAAACAAGAAAAAAGTGTTCAGTGCCACAGCACGACTTAGTCGAGGCTCATATTTTATAAATAATAATAATAATCTGCCGTCAGCATCGCTTTGATTTTTCTTTTTGAAAAGCCTATTTCCTTGTTTTTTGCCGTTCATCTCAGCTTACATTTAATTTGGTAGCTTGACATTTAGATAGGATTCTCTTACTTGTTACCTCCCTTCCATTCAGTGATATAAGCGTTGTAGGTTTTAGAATCGATTGATAAGTCGGTGCTGGCAGTGCTTTACAGTGTAATGAATACAGATACTGTTACGTATGTGAGATGTCTTATGTGACGCCGTCCGTAGACGCTTTTAGTTCAGAGCTATTGCACCAGCATTGCATTATGTTTAAATGTATAAGAATAATCAAATATTATTTGTTAGTATCGAATCCGACGCACAGGCTTCGATCCTGTAAATTCTACTTCTTGCATTTGGAATCACTACTCTTGATCCTCAGGATACAATCTTGTGTGACGCTCATTTAATTCCAACTCTCTTTGTGTGGTTTACAATTGACATCATCTGCACAAATATCTCCGCCAGTTATTAAACTCTGTTCTACCTTTGTGAGTATTAGGTCTTTCTTTCTACCTTGTGCTATTTCCTTAGCTGTAATAGGTAAGTTATATGCAAAGTTAAAAGACTACTTTCATCATGTTCTTCCGGTGCTTTGTCTACAGGCAATCTCGACAAAGTGTCTTCATTACCAATCTTTGATGTTGGTCTATACTCTCTGTTATAGTCATATGCAGCTGATATTATTGCCCAGCGTTGTAGTCTTGCAGCTACTAACGTAGGTAAGCTTGCTTTTGGATCTAAAATCGTCAACAGTGGTTTGTGGTCTGTAACTAATGTGAACTTTTTCCTACCATAAATATACTTATGGAACTTGTTTACTCCATACACTAACGCTAATGCTTCCTTTTCAATTTGTGAGTAGTTTCATTCTTCTTTGTTTAATACTCTTGATTTGTTTAATACTGGTTTTTCTGCACCATCTGGCATTACATGTGCTAGTACTACTGCATCTAAACCTTTGTTTGAGGCGTCACAAACCAACTTTACTGGCAAATCCATTTGATAATGTACTAGGAATGTGGGTGAAGTCACTTTTGCTTTGATTCTTTCAAAGGATTTTTGACAATCCTTTGTCCAATTCCATTCAACATCCTTGTTGAGCAAATTATATAATGGGTGAGCAATTGTTGCTAAGTTCTGAATGATATTTCCATAAAATGTTACTAAACCTAAAAATGATTGCAATTCCTTTACATTTTCTGGTACCTTTGCTGACTGTAATGTGTTTAACACCTTATCTTTTGTCTTGTGAATATCTTTATCATTTACGATAAAGCCCAAATACTCTACTGAGTCAACTTCTAAAATACATTTACCTTTGTTGACTTTGATATTATGTCTCTTCAGTTTCTTTAGAACTGCACATAACCTTTCTCTTTTCTCTTTCTTGTTTTTACCACCTGACATACCCGCAAATATTTTGCCCATTGTTTGTTGCCATATGGCTGGACTGCTAGCGACTCCATATGGAAGGCTTTTTGGACGATACTGCCCTAAATGTGTGTTTATAGCACATAACTTTTGGGAATTTCGTCCATGGAAAGTTGTTGAATGCCTGTCTTAGATCTACCTTAGAAAATACAGAGCGTCCTGGCAAAGTTGCGAACATATCTTTGGGATTTGGCAGTGGATGATGAGCTACTTGCAGTTGTGGATTTAGTGTTACCTTATAATCTCCACGTAACCTAACTTGACCGTTACCCTTAACAATCGCCACCAATGGCGTAGCCCAATCTGAATAATCTACTTTTTCCCATAAACCTTCGTTTTCTAATCCTCATATATCAGTTTTTACAGCTGTTTTCAATGCGTATGGAACTGGTACTAGAGCAAAAAATCTAGGAAAGGCATTGCGGTGGTAGTATTTTACAGTGTAATGAATACAGATACAGAATTAAAAATTCATACTCTCTCTTCATCTGTGTTTACATGGTAATAATCTGCAAATGATTTTTTTTTAACCTCCCTCTTTCAATATAAAATGAACTTACGATTGAAGCTCTGTTATATCTTTCCTCTTTTATGACCCTTTTAATTCACCTAGCCCCAGCTATGTTAATTCAGTAATTAACTTTCTGGTGTGGATGCTCCAGTGTTGCTTATTGCACAACGTCGTAGCGTAGACTTCTTAAGACCGGTGGTTGCACAAAAACCAGTGTGGTTCAGTGGAAGGAGTATATCAGGGCGGACTCCACAACATCTTCGAAGGTATGTAGTAATGTCAGGGTGCTCTGTGATTTGTCAAAATGGTGTCGCCTTTCGGTTTCTTACTTTCTTGTACTGGAATCACTAGCGTTTACCCTTCATACGTGGTTTCGACCCAGTCGCCTTGGAACTTCTTCCTGTCGTTGATCTACTCAGCCAGCTGACTTCTTCGCAAGTTCCAGTTAGGCCTAAGAAGAACAGAACTCTCATTGGCTGAATTTCAAATTTCAGGCAGGCAGGCAGGCATATGGTAGGTTCATGTGTGTCATTAGTCAGGTCGCTGTGCACAATCTCTGAGACAGCCGATTGGCGCGAGATTTACCTTGCCTTGGCATTGTGACCTCAGGCATCAGTAGCTGGGGTAATGGAGACAGTGAGGCAGACCATTGAAGATTGTAGGCGACAGCTGTTGTTGAATTTGTGACTTTCTCTTGTTTTATAGCAGCCTCGTTTTCACGAAGATCTCGAGGATTTACCTGAGAATGGACATTGTTAGAAAGGATTATCAAGCTAGAAACCGAGTAGAGAAAGTATGGAGAGTCAGATAAGGAAAAAAACATAAAAAATAATCTCTTAAACCGATCATCAAGGCTACCTCTGGCCCAGTTTGTCCCTTGCATATGACCATACTCAGCCGTACGGACACGGGTTGTAATTTTGTTATAATAAATGTTATACATTTATGAATAAAAACTCGGCAACGTTACAGTACACACACACGTATATAGTATATACATACACACATAGATATAATACATGCACACACACAAGCACACACACACATATATATATATATATATATATATATATATATATATGTGTGTGTGTGTGTGTGTGTGTGTGTGTGTGTGTACAGTATATGTATATATATATATATATATATATATATATATATATATATATATATATATATATATATATATATATATATATATGTATGTATATACATGTACATACAAGTGATAGTCTTCTTTACTGTTGTCCTCTTACAGTACTGCAGTAACTTACAATCTCTCTCTCTCTCTCTCTCTCTCTCTCTCTCTCTCTCTCTCTCTCTCTCTCTCTCTCTCTCCCAGTATTTAATATTTGTATGAATCGTTAGGAAAGGTTGAAAAGATAAACCGTAAGCCGAAACTTCGGTAAATTTTATTGTAGAGTCTCGAAGAATTTTAGAATGCTCACAGTATTTCATAAAGGTATTTCATTACTGATCGTTCCGCCTGAAATAAAGTACAGTAAAATGTGGTAATTTTTATAATGTTTAGGGTATCTGTACACTATTCATAGGTCTAGGTGAGTTTTATGTTTTCAGTATCCCTGATCATTCAAAATCTTGAATACAGCTGTCCTCAAACTGAAGTTTTACGTTTCAAATTTCAATTGAATCGTCTAGAGTAATGGGCTTTCAGCTTTTTATGAAGGGATTCAGGGTCTAGGTCATATTATAGGTCAAAGGTCAATTAAGAATTTAATTTTGCCCATCATTTTGTTATTATTCGAGTTAGACATGTAATATGCACACATACTCGACTAGCGAAACCTGTTTGCATTGTTGAATGAAGGTCAGCATTCTTAGAGGCCGTGGGTGGCTCATGTTATTTTAAAAACACATCTTGCATTTCGTGTTGCATATGCTATAGTTTCTTTTGTCACTTTGCTGCAAGGTACTGATTGCTGTGGAATCACTGGCTAATTAGTGATGAATACTATTCAGTTTTGTCTGATTTATTGCATGTTGTGTGCCCTGCTATTTGAAAAAAAAAGAGAGATTGATATTCATAAGTTATTCCTCTTTCAATGAAAATGGCAGCTGTCTCTGCTTAGGGTTAACCTTTTTTTTTTTTTTTATTAGTTCACCGGTAACCTACAAAAAGCTTTTGTTATCAAAATTCTGAGGACAATTTTTTTGTCGATTGTGTACGTTTGATTCAGAGCAGAGAAGAATCGTTCCTTGACTGTGGCAGTGATAAGCATTGATTCACGATTGCAGTAAGGTTTTGGCAAATAACCATTGATCCAGTGATAGAATATTTATGGAAGGGCTTCAGTAAATTTTTATGGAAGCTGCTAAGCTGCCTTTTATTGTTGTCATTGTATTTTTTCGTCAGTTCAGGGCTGATTTCCTTTAGCAGGGCGGTATGTGCGTGATTATAGGTTTTCAATATGAAGGAGCTGAGGAATTCGTTTATATTTTATCTGACCTTGATTTATATATTTTGCAGATCAATACGTAAGAGAAATTTTGCGGCTGCAGTGTTTCCTACCTCCGTCTCAGTTCATGCCCTCGTCAGTCATTTCAAAGAGAGAGAGAGAGAGAGAGAGAGAGAGAGAGAGAGAGAGAGAGAGGTTTGCACAACTTTACTTTTAGGGTTGGAATTCTTGTATTTCTTCAATTATGGCTATCATTCACTCTCAGACATTAATAAAGTATATGTCCACTAATGTATTGTTTTTTTTTTACTTTTTCAGGTCAGTTAACGAATGTATCCCTTCCAGTAAGTAACCAAAATAGTATTTCATAGTTATCATTAGCATTAATTACTGTGGGGTCGTTCCCGACATATGCATGAACAATCAACAGGCGACGACAAGTAAATCCTTTGTAAAAGCAAACCACAGCTGAAAAGGTATCACTAAAGCAGGCTTTATGGTAAATATATATATATATATATATATATATATATATATATATATATATATATATATATATATATATATATATATATATATATATATATATATATATATATATAGATATATATAATATATATATATATATATATATATATATATATATAGATATATATAATATATTATATATATATATATATATATATATATATATATATATATATATATATATATATATATATATATATATATATATATATAGCAAGAGCTCTGCACGGACTGTTACTCTGGGAATCGATTTTTCTAATACTTTTGGTGTCGCTGATGAAGGAGGTGGTGGTGTTTATTGTCTGTCAATTATTAGTAAAACCTTATATCTACCCAACTAGGTTGGAGACCCTTTGGGAACGCGGGGTTTTGGAAACGTTGGGTAAAAAGACCGGACCGCCATGTTGTTGTTATGGAATGTTTCCGCTCATGCACAAGTCATCAGGTAGCCATATGTTTAAGAAGCGATTGGCTAAGGAAACCTATTATCAAAGGAACTATACTAACCTAACGTACCCTAACCTAGCAGGCCGTGATACTCAGGGGGCCGGTTAAGGAAACCACCTTTTACCAAAAGTTCCCCTATAACAATGTGCAATAGCATTCCAGGATGGCCAACGCTCAGCCTCTGAGGTTAATTACAGTCGACCGATAAAAAAAATAACGGTAAATTCATAATAACAGCCAAAATACTATAGGAAAAATCTATTTCCAAAGTAATACCCGATATATATATATATATATATATATATATATATATATATATATATATATATATATATATATATATATATATATATATATGTCTGTAGATTTACATCACGTTAGTATAGGTTACCACAACGTACACAAGGGGCTGTTGGAATGAAAGAGTGTGATTGCATAAA